>NC_034015.1:12794389-13075468 GCF_000346465.2 Prunus persica
GCCACCTCTCTCTTGGTTAAACTTTAAAGCTTCACATTCGGCAAACCTATATTCTGGGGCGGTAGGAGAACCAGCGCTGAACTAAACCCCCCCCTACCCCTACTCCGCTGACTTGAAGGACGTAGACATTCCACTTCTATCCGTTTTGGGGTGGAACCTCAACTCAACTTCCTTCAATTGTTGTGGTTGTTGTTAGGTGGAAATGGGGATTTTATGTATATGTATATGTTTATGTGGTTTGTGGTTTGTGGGTTTCGGATGGTTTTAGTTTATAGCTGCTAATTGTACTGTTGATATCTAGATTATGCTGAATGGGAAGCTGGGTAATACACCTTGTTAGAGAATGGCTTACTGTATGTCAGATGTTTGTAACTCACTGCAAGGAAGATCGAGAAAAGTTGTCAATAATGTTCAGCTTCTATTGGGAAATAATAGCAATAGAAAGCTATGTGCAGATTATATATAGTTTATGCATGTCTGCTGGATGTGTTATGACTTGTTTGATTCAGTTTTTCCTTTATGGATCGGGAAATTAAGTTTTTAATTTATTTTCACTTGTGGAAATAAAAGATTATGTAGGTTAGTGATTCTAGGAAGAACCATTTTTGTACAATGGAGATAGTGTAGGTTAATCCTTTACTTGGATCAATCAGGAGCTTTGATTTGAGCACTGTAATTTTGATCATTGTCATAAATCTAGTTTCCCTTTGTCTCATGATTTGAGGAATTCTATCCTGCTTTTGCCCCGATGCTAAATGATTGTTGCATATTTTATTTTGCAATCGATTATTGGAAGGTTTACAAGTTGTATGCTTGTGCATGATATCAGGTTGGCAACAGGATTATCAGGAAGAGGATCCATGTGCGTGTGGAGCATGTGCAGCCTTCAAGGTGCACTGAGGAATTCTGTTTGAGGAAGATAAAGAATGATCAGTTGAAGGCTGAGGCCAAGGCAAAGGGTGAGGTTATTAGCACCAAGAGGCAGCCAAAGGGACCCAAGCCAGGTTTCAGGGTTGAAGGGGCAGTCATGGAAACTGTTACTCCCATTCCTTATGATGTCGTCAATGATCTTAAAGGAGGCTACTAGATCTATTTTACGGTTGTGTTGGTTATCCCCAAGGACTGGTCTATTTTATTCAAGTGCTTCTTTAGTTTGAGGTACTTTCATCTGCTGCAGCAGAAATTGCTTAGTTTAATGTTTTATGATACATGATGTTTTCAAGTACAATTTTGTGCGAATGTGGAAATCGTCTGGAATTACCTATATTATTTGTGGTGTTGTGCTTATGTTTTTTCTGATTATTCCCAGCACTTGGCTGGCTAAAGCTGTGGCTGGGTTTTTAGAAATGCTTATTTTGCAGGTTCAACCTTGCCCTTTTTTTGCATTAAAAAATTAGCACCTCATGGTATTTCTAATGATCAAAGTTTAATTATATCAGTCTCTTTTACACCTATATTTGTTTTAGATTGGACTAAATTCTGGGCTCTACTGTGTCTATGTTAATTGTCTTAATCCAAACACTGACACATGGTTTGTCTGAAGTCATGTGAATTTTTTTAAAAGTTCATAAATCCTACATTACTTTCTGTGCAAGTATGAACTTGAGATTCAAATGGTTCTTTTGGATTAATGAGCAAATCTTAAACTATTTACTCCGTGTAAGTTATGTGAATTTTTAGATTTTTGGATTCAGCTGGCATTGTTTGCAATGTATATGTATGGTTCAAATCTTTCACCCTCTATGGTCTTACGGGATTTGAATGCATGACCAAAGACCATGCTTTAACCGTAATCTTTCGTCCTCTATCGTGTTATGGGATTTGAACTCATGACCATGGTTTATAGAAATCGTCTTTGTCCGGTTTGCAGAAATTCTTGTAGTGTGGCAACATTTCTGATAGGCTCAAGTCTGCATTTTTGTTGAATTGGCCAAAAGTTGAACAAATTTATAGGATAAAAGTTGTTTTTTTAAGGTGGTGTTTTCTACTAGACAATTCATATTAAATGTGACACTAGATGAACTCCCTATAAGATAGAATCAGAAGCATTTAATCTAAAGTCTACCATGTATTGGTTTAAGAAAAGAATATAAGGTGAGCTGGGCTGGGGTTCCAACTTCAAACAGAGAAACCTTGATTTCCAATTACTCCTGTTAATTTTGTTTTCTTTCTCTACCCAAAGGAAAATTGGTTTTGTACCCAAAATAAAAAATAAAAAAAGAGACGGAAAATTGGTACCTTTACGTTTGTTGCTTACCAAAAGAAGATCTTTCTCTGATTGTAATGATCCAAAGTATTTTTTTTTTTTTTTTTTTATAGAACTGATTCTGTGTCTCTCAGATCAATAAATACAGCCCAGTTTTCTTCGGCTATTTCTTCTTGTCTCAGGTACCATCTCTCTTTACACCATTAAACTATTGTTTTCAATTGTTTTCTTCTTCTTTATTTCAGGGGGTCTCATGGTTGCATAACTTGCATAATTCAGCTATTGGTTTTTTCCCCCCCTTTTAATTAGGCAGTTGACTTCGGCACTTGCTCAGTGGTTCGCGGCGATGCGGAGCACTGGTGCCATAAGCTGATTGATCAATCAAGCAGATGCGAGCTACATAGTTGCATTAACGAATGCTCCAAAGAACCATCTGGTGTGGGAGTGTGCCAAAATACAGTTTGTTTTTGCACATACTATTGTAAGGATCCTGTAAAGTGATTACGAGTCATTTCATGAGGGCCTGAGGACACGTACGGACGGGGACGGGCTGTAAAAGCAATATCAAGCACATAACATTGTTAATAGTGGGAGATTTACATTCAAGTTCTTGTTTATGTTGTTGTTCAGTAATCACATTACACTTAATTATAACATAAACTTCGATCCTAACATGATCAATTTGGATAACCCGGGTTCAACCCGAATTCAGCCATGGATGAGTGTTGGATTTACTGTAGTGTTGCTAAAAATGTTCATATAGGTCGATATCGATGGGTCCAAATTCAAAAGCAAAGAGGTAACCGATTAACTCTCAGCTAGTCTAGCAGTATTTCTTTTTACAATTTTGAAAATGTTCCAAATTCGAAAGCACTATCTTGCAAGGAACCTTTCTCTTTTGTTATGATGACGACTTGGATAATACTTTAGTATGTTTCTTGTAACAATGTCAAAGAATAGTATGGAACTTTTCATTGTGTATATATAATAGCCATCCATTATAAGGTGGTCAGTCACTTCCACAGCTTGTCTAAAGGCCATGCCTGAAAATAATATATCTTGATTACAGAGGTGGACTCATCTAGTGAGCCAAACTGGTAAGCCTATATATGCAAAATGCTTATTATTATTATTATTATTATTATTATTTTTTAAATGTTTTGAATTTAGGATGAAGGGAAAGAGGAGAAGCGGTAATAGCTGAGGCTGTGCAGGAAGCCTTGGACATAGTTTGAGCATCTTCATATACAGCAAAGATGTTCCAACCAAAACCGGAAAAAGGTACGAGGCGTGATGAGGGTGTTTCATAAATTAGTTTGCTCAAACATATCGACATTTTATTTTTCTTGTTGAATAAATCCGAAAGATTACAACATTCATCGTAATTGAGATTCCAAACATGATCAGAAATATAACTAAGGGTAGATATCATTCCCTTATTATTACCATATCTAACAAGCTGTTTGCCTCAACTAACAGTTAGTCTCATGATACTTCTTCTCCCATATATTGAAACAAGTCCCAAGTTCGAAACCTCCGCAACATTGTACTCGATTTAGTGCTAGACCCATTCACAACCTTAGGCAAAATCTAATAATTAATTTTTACCGGCTTCTCTAGTTTGAGTGAGAGTGAGACTCATACTGTGCATTCTAGCAGTTACAAATTTATTTAATTTTTTATGTAGTCGATGAAAACTTAACCAGATAAATTTTTTATTTTTTTTTTGGTTTTTCGGGACAGGCACATCAGCTTTTCACGGAGAAATTGGTCATGGTAACATGTACGTATATTGGAATGTTTTAGTGTTGTTTGGATATGAGTTGATAAAAAAAATTCTTGTCGAAGGTTGGATGGCGCTGGCTTCTCCCCTACGGAAGAGGAAGAGGAAGAGGAGACTTCATCAACCAATGCTGCACCAGCAGTAATAGTTGAGAAACCGAGGGATGAAGTGGCGATTCTAATCGAGGGTAAAGTGCGAGACACGCCGTCGTTTTGGCCAGATTGTTGTATTTACAAAGTCCCCCAGAGATTTCGCAGAGGAAATGAAGAGTTCTATGAACCCCGGGTGGTCTCAATCGGACCTTATCACTTTCACCAAGGAAGTTTCCCACAAATGCAAATCTTTAAACTCAAATACTTAGAGGCCTTCTTGAGCCGAAACGAGCTCAGCTTAGACCAATGCCTCGGCCGTGTGAGAACGTGGGAAGCAAAAGCCAGGCGTTTTTATGTAGACCTCATTGACCTAAGCAGTGATGAATTTGCCGAGCTGATGCTGGTGGATGCAATTTTTGTCTTGGAGCTTATGATCAGGCACCAGTTTTTCGAATATGTAGACAATTGCGACCGGATTTATAGAAAGCCGCGGATGATCGAAGATGTTTTCCATGATGTCTTGTTGATTGAGAACCAAATTCCCTTCTTTGTTCTTGAGGGTTTGTATGACCTAGTTGATAATAGCTCCAAAGGAACTCTCAAATTCTTTGTCGAGCTTACGCATGAGTTCTTCAAGGCTTCTGTCAAAATCAACGAGTTTGGTGCTGATCGTGCACCTGTGCCTGGAGTTAACCACGGAGTGAAGCATTTTGTTGATTTTATTCGGTGCTACTACTTGCCTACGGAGGACGAAAAGCATGAATATGGCCATAGGTTTTATGAAATCCCACCAAGCGTGACAGCGCTAGAGGATGCTGGAGTTAAGTTTGCCACAACAAGCACGAGGTCCTTACTTGACATACAATTCAACAGAGGATGTCTCAAAATTCCGAATTTTAGGGTAGACGATTGGACGGAAACTGTCTTCAGGAACCTGATTGCCTTGGAACAGTGCCACGATGATCACCAAGTGAAGTACATTTCAGAATTGATGTTCCTCATGGGGTGCATGATCAAGACTTCAAAAGACGTGGACTTGCTAATTGAACATGAAATTATATCTAGCATGCTGGGGAGCAACGTTGATGTGTCCACTCTGTTTAACCATATTGGCCAAGGGGTTGGTTTGGGTCAGCCATACTATTACTTTAGTCTTTGCAAAAAACTCAATGCCTACTGCAAGACCCCTTGGCACAGATGGAAACCTATTCTGCAGTGCGACTATTTCAACACTCCATGGAAAGTTGTTTCTACAATTGCTGCAATTGTACTCCTTGTGCTCACACTCGTACAAACCATATGCTCTATCTTATCCCTATAGCTTTGCATTATTTATATGCTTTTTCAAAGTGTTAAAACTGAGGAAGTAAAGTGGCACCGAATTAGTTTCTGATGCCAAGGTCAAAGAAGAATCCCTTGTATTGAATAATCAAGACTTGAATGGGAAGCAGCTTGCAAGGAACCTTTTCTTTTTGCAAATATTGAAGAATACTTGCAGGACACACTTCGTGTATTTCGTGTAACAAGTTCAAAGAGAAATATGGGTCTTTCATCAGTTAGTTGTAGAAAGAGCTAGGCCTGCTTGAAAATATTATCTTATACCAAGAAAGAGCCATCTAGTTAGCCAATGATTCAATTCAAATACTCATAAGGATCTCGAACTTCTACATTATCATCCGCATTTCATAAAATTTCTCAAATTGTTAACTTTCAATTTTCATGAAAAATACCCAATTCATTGCAATATCCATCGATTACAGCCACCACCCCTCAATTGATTGTCATTTGGAATTCAGCCAGAATTCATGAAAAGAAGCTGCACTCCATGTCTGGATGGAAAGAAACTAATGCAAAGCGGAAAAGACAGGACTGGAAACGTCACAAAGAGAGAAGTAGGGGAGTTAGTCAACGTCGTTTTAGAAAAATATAAAAGAAAACTCTTTATTAGCTTAGGTGTCATATTTTGAGTTGTTGGATTTTTACAATGGCTTGGATGAAACTAAATGTGGAGGCTCTAAATGCAAAACTCGGGATCCAAACGCTTTATTAGCTTAGGTGTCATCTATTGAAGTCCCAATTATTTATTATATTCCATATAAATTGTGAATTTTAATGTTGTATTCGAGCTTATTTTTTTATTTTTTTTTTCTGCACACCTTAAAAATGTTAGAACTTAGAAGTAATTAATTAAAGGGAATGACAAAAAATTACTTTTCTTGTATGTACTTGTTTAAGTGGTTGGACAAAATTTACTTTTTTTTTTTTTTTTTTCTTTTTTCAAATATAGAAAGTCTGATTAGCACGTGCGTATTAAGCAACGTATAGTGTAACGCGACAGAATGCAGTGCAATGCAAAAATATTAGAGAGAGGGACATGGCGGAACAAGATTTATATAGAATAGCCATCCACTAACACGATCCTCTTTATGAATGACTTACGCAAGCCACGCTGATCAGATTTCTCCACACGAATTTCGCGATTTCACTTTTAATTTTCTCTCCGGCCAAACACAGAGAGAAAATCCGGCGAGAAAAAGAAAAATTGAAAAAGATGGGGGTTCCGCAAGCAATGGCGGCCGTGGAAGCGAGAGCATCGTCCATAAGAGACGCGCTGCACAAGAGCCAGACCATCACCGACAGCATGGTCTCCATTCTCGGCTCCTTCGACCACCGTCTCTCCGCTCTGGAGACCGCCATGCGTCCTACTCAGGTACCTCTCTCTCTCTCTCTCTGTTTGTTTCCCGAGAAACCTCACGACAATGTCACGCTTCTTCATTATGTTTCCAATATCTACTGCGTTTCGTTTCGCCTCCTGTAATTTACGTCTCTTTCGGTGAAAAATCTCTGCTTTTCGCATTTCGCATATATGTATATATGTAGCTGGAGCTGACGAGATCTGCTTAACGCTTTAGCTTTAGTTTACAGAAATTTAGGCTTCCGATTTGTTTTTTTTCCTTGTGCCCCTTGTGAATTTGTGGTAATTGTGGATGGTAGATACGAACGCATTCGATTCGGAGGGCCCATGAGAACATTGATAAGACATTGAAGGCTGCAGAGGTGATATTGGGGCAATTCGACCTCACACGCAAGGTTAATTAGCTCTCTTTGTCTTCATCAACTCATGGCATTAAGATTTATAACTTGGTCTTGTTTTTATGTGAAGAATTTGATTGGAAACTGTGGTGTTTGTTTAGGCAGAGGCTAAAATACTGAGAGGGCCACATGAGGACCTGGAGAGCTATTTGGAAGCAATTGATCAGTTGAGGAGCATCATTCAGTTCTTCAGTAAAAACAAGACTGTTAAGAGCAGTGATGGGGTGCTTAACCATGCTAATGCCTTGCTTTCAAAAGCCATCTCAAAGCTTGAAGATGAGTTTAGACAGCTGCTTACAAATTACAGGTTCGTTTTAATTTTCTGATTGAACTTTAGGCATGTACGAGAAAACATCTTTTCCCAAATTCCAATTACCACTTCCTGCTTAGAAATTGTCAGTCTACATACTAATCCCTCTCTCTCTCTGGTATTAGAATTGCATTAATAAACATGACAAGCAAGCACCAGCTTTCCTGAAGATTTATATACTATTTCCATTATATCTAATTAAGTGTATTAAGTTCGTGTTTTCGTTGTATCGTTTCCTTCTTAGAGAGGATGATTGTCTACAATGTTTGATCTGATGAAAAATGAAATGCAATTTAAAACTGAAAACCATGACATGCCAATCCTAACATAGGAAAGCAGGTCTGATAACAAATTAACTCTGTGATTTATCTCTTTTGTATTTCAGTAAGCCTGTGGAGCCTGATTGTCTATTTGATTGTCTTCCTGACTCTCTACGGCCGTCATCAGATCCAGCTGGACAGAAAAGTGATGGAAAGAGTTCAGAGCACCAAAACAAAAGCTTACAACCTGTCATTTACACACCACTAACGCTTATTCCTCCAAGGGTTCTGCCATTACTGCATGATTTAGCCCAACAAATGATTCTAGCTGGCCATCAACAACAGCTATTTAGGATCTACAGGTGTTTTTTTTTTTCGTTTGTGTGGTTAATCGTATGTTGCACCATTGCTTAAGTTAGAAAAAGAAGAAAATGGTGGAGGAGAGTTTGCAGTTTTTATTTTTATTCTCCAGATAGAATACGAAATATTTCCATTTGCTCTTTTTCTTTGTTACATGAATATCAAAAAGGTAACGTAAGGATAACTGTAGATAGAAAAAATTGGAGAAAAAGGATTCCTGTAGCCAACCCCACTTATTTGAATTTAAGGCTTGGTTGAGTCTGGTGTAAGTTCATCACTTCAAACCATTGTGATCTTTGTTTCACATTTTATTCATAAACTGGCAAAATGTTGTTTATCTATCAGGGATACTCGTGCAGCTGTTATGGAGCAGAGCCTGAGGAAACTAGGTGTGGAAAGACTTAGTAAGGATGATGTTCAGAAAATGCAGTGGGAGGTTTTAGAGGCTAAGATTGGGAATTGGATACATTATATGAGGATAGCTGTAAGGATTTCTTTGACTTTGACTCGGTTGATTGTAAATTGTTTGTTTGTTGTTTTCTGTTGCGTTTTTATTTACAATTATTATCATATCATATTTATATATATATATTTTTTACAGGTGAAGCTGCTGTTTGCTGGGGAAAAGAAAATCTGTGATCAAATATTTGAAGGTGCCGATTCACTTAAGAATCCATGTTTTGCTGAAGTGACTGCAAACAGTATGGCTGTGCTTCTCAGTTTTGGGGAGGCCATTGCCAGAAGCAAGAGGTCACCTGAAAAATTATTTGTGCTTTTAGACATGTATGAGATAATGAGAGAACTGCAGTCAGAGGTATTGAAATTTTAGTAACTACATAAAAACTAGTCCATGCATGACCAAACTTGTTTGGAAATGGTTAGTTGTTTACTTAATTTTAAATTTCGGGAGTTTCTTGTGATATATTTTGGGGGATAATTTATTAGGGATTGATGACGTCATGACAGGTATTTAAGGTATGGGGCGTATGGGAAATTAACTTTACACGCACATACACAAACAGTTTCTAGTTTTATGCATCAGTTCTTTTTTGTGAAAGCACTTCAAGTTGAAGAAAAAGTTTCTGAAGTTGCTCTATTTATTTTAATTTGGGTCAAAACATGGAGTTTATCAAGTTCATGTCATCTTGGAAAAGCTCTGTTTATATGCTTAGTGAACTGTCTCTATACCGTTGTTCACTCTTCACATTAATATTTTAGTCCCTTGCAGCATACAATGCATAATGTAGTGTTGGTTTTATTATGAATCTGAAAATTATGCTATTGTGATGATATGAATCAAGGTTATGACCTTCCTGTTCGTTTTCTAAAATCATTGGGAACTGTGTAAGTTTGGAAGGGCTCTAACAACACATTAAAACTCTTCAAGGAATAGCATTCAGATTAACAAGTTCATGCGTTTAATTCCATAAGATGATCACTGGAGTAAATTGAAGGCCAAAATGTAGAAAAGTGGTAACATTGCAATAATTAGTAGTGGCAAGCAGAAATCATATATTAATTTAGTTTGCAAGGGAATTAGAACTTTTACAGAAACGTAGAAGCTCAAGATGCTATGGATTGATGGTGTCATAGCAGGCTCGTCTTTATCTTTTTATGTTGATCAAATGTTGGTTTAATACTTCTAAGAAAACAAATTGATGGTTTAAATATAATTTTTAGATCTTATTTTTCAGATTGAATTACTTTTCGGAAGTAAAGCTTGTATGGAAATGCGGGAATCTGCCGTAAGTTTGACAAAACGTCTAGCTCAGACAGCCCAGGAAACCTTTGGTGACTTTGAAGAAGCTGTTGAAAAAGATGCCACAAAAACTACTGTTCTTGATGGAACTGTCCATCCATTGACAAGCTATGTGATAAACTATGTAAAGTTTCTCTTCGAGTAAGTAATGATTCCTGCTCTTTCTTCTTCTTGCTATTTGGTCCCCAGTCTGAGGAGCTCACAAATATATGTATAAATTTGAAGTAATCATGATAGCTGATGTCTTTCTGGATGATCTGATAAACGGTATCAATTGCTCGATCCAATCTTATAGTAAATTCATCTGCTTTATTTATGAGGGTAATATTTAATTTATCAAGTTCATTATTACAATAATTTCTATATTAGCTAAGTTATTACTTTTGATTATTATTTATATTTCTTCCTTTTCCCCAGTTCCAAATTTGGTTTTCTTTCTAGCTACCTCGGCCTTTGTTGATATTAACTGTGCAACAATCACACATGACTGTTTTAATGTTCGCAGTTATCAGTCTACACTCAAGCAACTTTTTCAAGAGTTTGATGACGGTGATTCAGAGTCTCAGCTAACAGCCGTAACTACAAGGATTATGCAGGCTCTTCAGAACAATCTGGATGGAAAATCGAAGCAGTATAAAGATCCTGCACTCACTCAGTTATTTCTCATGAACAACATTCACTATATAGTGAGATCTGTGCGGAGGTTCGTACTAGTCTTGCTCTTTGATAGATTCTGATCCTATCTGCATCCTAACATTGCCGGTTAAGTAATTATATACAGGTCTGAAGCGAAGGACTTGTTGGGGGACGACTGGGTGCAGATACACCGAAGGATCGTGCAGCAGCATGCAAATCAGTATAAGAGGGTTTCTTGGGCAAAGGTTTTGATTATTTGATCAATCTTGTTCTCCATTATAATCTTTCTGATTGTGGATGTTAGCTGAAAATCATTCTCAGCTGCTCTGTTATTTTCGGCCTTTTTGTTTTTGTTTTTGTTGGTGAGATGCAGATTCTGCAGTGTCTTACCGTCCAAGGAGGAAATTCATCAGGTAGTGACAGCAGTTCACTTTCAAGAGCAATGGTGAAAGATCGGTTCAAGACCTTCAACGTCCAATTTGAGGAGCTTCATCAAAGGCAATCTCAGTGGACGGTTCCCGATAGCGAGTTGCGAGAGTCTTTGAGGCTGGCTGTTGCTGAAGTCCTCTTGCCTGCTTACAGATCATTCGTCAAGCGTTTCGGGCATGTTTTTCTCACATTTGCAAACGTTCCTTTAAAAAATAAAATTCATAATCTTATTTTTTTCAGCATTAATATGGATGTAATCTGTGTTGCAGGCCTATGATCGAGAATGGGAAGAACCCACAGAAGTATATAAGGTTTCGTCCCGAGACTATCGAGTCCATGCTGAATGAATTCTTTGAGAGTAAGACCTGGACTGAACCGAAGCGGTAGATATATATAGTTGTAGGCCTGTTTTGAAAGGGTCTGGCTTTGCAATTGGTATTCTTTGTACAATGATGAGGTTAAATAATAGTCCAATTTTATATGTCCCATGTAAAGCTTGCATTATTCTTCCAATTTATTTAACTATTTGTTTTTTCAGCTACTAAAATGAGAAAAATGTGTAATTTGGAAGGATGTTTATCACTTCTAGAATTTTGTTTCCATGAAAAGATTAGGAGAGAACAATCATTGGAGGGGAAGTACTAGCGTCAAAGATAATCTCTCTCTCTCTCTCTCTCTCTCTCTCTCTCTCTCTCTCTCTCCCCCTCTCTTGTAATGACGAATCCTTGAATGATAATGATAATTTGTTGTAAGGGCATAGTTGTATATGTCTTTCCGCAGTGTATAGAGCGGGAATAGAAAGTGGAAGCATCAGTTTTAGGAAAAAAGAAAAAAGAAAAGAACAAACAAAACCCAAAATTATTCAAGAAACAAAATTATACAAACAAAACCCACAACAAACAAACTTATAGGAAAAAGAAAAAAATGCAGCAGCAAAACTGAAAAATTTCTAGACTTCGTTTGCAAAGAAGGAAGAACTCCTTATGTGCAGGGAGTTAAATATTTTCGATTTAAAAAAGGATAAGCTAAAAAGTTAAAAAATGGAAGAATAAATAAGAGCAAACTTTAATTGCTTTTTTTCTTTGAATTAATTTGATAATCATCATGGCTTCATGAATGGAGAATACTTGGTTGATACTTTGTTAATTTCTTGTAACCAGGTCAAAGAACAGTATGGATGCCTTTTCAACGTGTAGCATCAAACCTTATAAGCGAATACAAATTGCAAAGTGAAAACAGTTAGTCCCACATTTGCCCAACGAAAGGGGTGCCTGAAGATAAGATAATCTCAGGAAGATGGATACTCAAGGTAAGCTGTGTCTTCAATTATATATAACCATAAGCAAAATTAGAGGGTCATTATTGTACATTTTCTTTCTTCATGTACCTTACATTTTGAACCTCAAGATTATCCAGCAAGCATTCCTCATTTCCACATTTACTTTTTATTTTTTATTTTTTATAAAGGATAATTGATACATAGGTTGTTCTCCAACATAGGACTATATCATAGACACATACCCACCTACTTTTAAATCTTTACTTCAAACACAAATTTAAAATAGGTTGCCATGTAAGATAGATGTGTCCTAGTATTATTAAGTAAATTACAATGAATGCCATCTACACTTTCATATTATTTTCAAGCATGTCATTAACAGCTTTAATTATAATTAATACTCCCTATTAATAGCATATCAATCACCTCATTTCTTTTGGTTGGCACTCCCTCTAACCCATCGGCAATTTCTAAAAAAATTTGAATTAAAAAAAAAAACAATCCTAAAATTAATTTTCCAATAAATAATTTACCTATAATATATATCGGTACATTATATTTACACACAAAAGTCAGTTACTCTGTACATCTATATATATAAAGCAAAAGGCAGAGAATGGTGAAACATTCAAAATACCAGAAAATGCCCTTGGTTAATGCAAACATTAAGAATTGAAATTATTAATTAAATGAGGATAATATGGTAAATTCACAATTTTTCGTATTAAAAAAATTAAAATTAAAAGAAAATTTAGATAATGGATCCTATTTTTATGGAACACAAATATTCATTATCTTTTTTAATTCTAAAATAAATTTAAATTTTTTATAAAAAAAACCTCTCGCATGCGCGGAAGCGCGTGTAGAGAGGCTAGTTTTAGTTTAAAAGAAAAGGAAAGAAGGAAAATGAAAAGCACAAAATTAGTTTAAAAATAATCTGGATCTCTTGAGATTATATCACTCTTTTTTAGATGAAAAATCTATTATCTTAATACAAATGATAGCGCAACTTGCAAGGTCTGATTGAAACATTAATCCACAGGTTGCCCATTACTAATTGCCACTTGAATAAGAAACTCTGGCATCTATGTCATTTGAGTATTGCTAAACGAACCCTAAAATTAATTGAGTATTATCAAATTATTTATTGAATTACTAATTTATTCTAATATAAAATGACTAAAAAAGATATATGTATGAATTATGAAACAAATATAATTTTAATAATTACAACCTACTCGCCATATTCAACTCTAATTAAGCATAGAAGTTTTCGTATTGCTAAAGAGGCGATCATCACAAACATAATGAAATGTAGCCAAATATGATTACATCGCCCCATCACTTTGAGGCGTTCATTGGAGATCAGACAATGGTAGCTAATTATTAAGCATCTGCTATGTTCTGTTGTACAAAGGATCGAACAGTCAGCTTATTAGCCAACAAGCTATCTCCCAAAACCAAAAAGAAGGATCCAGTATTATTATCAATGACCCAATCCTCAGCTTTTCAATTTTACACTTGCTGTACAAAGAGACTCAAGTTTTAGATTGATGATTTGTTGAAGGCAGTCCCAATTGATCATGCCTCTTGCCAAATTGTGACGTTTGCTGATAGGGCGTATCAGAGGTATTTTTGGTAATTAAATAGGGTGTACTTTGTTAATTTTATATTTTGATTAAAATATTATAATGTACTTAGATCATAGGGTGTACTCAGTTAATTTTATGACTACATAAAACTAATATAAGTATGCCACCACCCTATTAATTTGATGATTGGAACACCAATCTAGTTTGGGAAGCAAGGTCGCTCATGTATTGTTCTTTTTTTTTAATATTTCTTTTCATAATCGAAAGAGAATATATTGAATCCCAACAAAAGTAGGCAAGAAGAGAATCAACAGCCAGCCATAGCAACATATAGAAAGAATATATGTAATGCATGATTATTTATATTGCTAAACATCTAATTAATGCATGATTATTTATCCAGACATTAAGTTGTAGTTCACATAATTTATTTATATTTTCTAGTAGGTTGTTTGAAAAAAAAAATTTGTTTTAATTGTAATAGACTATTTGGATGTGCTTGTAATAGACTATTTGTTTTGATAAGTAGTAGTTATTTTATTTTATCTTCTAACTTTTTTTCTTAATTATATATATATATATATACAGTCCCGATCTCTTGGACCACAGGAGTCCAAGAGATTGCGGTCACCCACCGTTGGATATTAATCCAATGGTTCTAAAAAGTTTTCTAAAAGGAGTGCAAGAGTGAGTGAACCGTTGAATTTACATCCAACGGTGAGTGACCACAAATTTCTTGGACCCCTGTAGTCCAAGAGATCAGGACTGTATATATATATATATGTATGTATGCAAATTATATAGAAGATTCTTGTAAATTATATATATGCAACTTTTTTTCTTAATGGATGTAGAAGATTCTTGTAAATTATGATTTGTTGAATTTTGTGGCAATGAAAAGAACTAGAAAAAGGAATAGATATTATGAGGAAACCTTTTCCTATTGTAGATAATCATGCCTTTAATGGGAAGCATCTTGCAGAGTGAACCTTTTTCTTTTGTTATGAAGAAGAATTAGATAATACTTTGTTAGTTTCTTGTAACAATGTCAAAGGATAATGTGGCACTTTTCATTGTCTGTATATGTAGGCATCAAGAAATTAAGGATGTGTCATCCAAGTATTCTTCAATATTTGCAAAAAGAAAAGGTTCCTTGCAAGCTTACGCCTGCAATTCTAAACTATATATGGTCACCGTTTACCTTTATTGTCACATTCCGGGATCGGCTCTGTTGTAGCACGATATTGTCCACTTTGGGCCCCCCTCTTTGCCCCAACTCGCTTAACTTCGGAGTTCCCATGACTTCGAAGCCAGTGAGCTCCCAAAAGATCTCGTGCTAGATGGAGGCGGACATGTACATATAAGACACATCACCCTCTCTTCTTTGGTCGATATGGGATGTTACATTTGCAATGAACCTTTCTCTTTTGTTATAAAGAAGAATTAGATAATACTTTGTTAGTTTCTTGTACCAATGTCAAAGAACAATATGGCACTTTTGATTTTGTATATATATAGGCATCAAGTATAATAACTATCAGTCAGCTTGTCTCTGCCTGAAAATAATATATCTCGATTACAGAGGTGGCCAAATCATCCACCCAAACTGGTATGTATCTTTTAATCGTATCTGCAATATGCAAAATTTCTTCGTACGTTCGTTGAAAGATTTCATGATTAATTAGACATGATTAAATTAGAAATATTTAGTTATAAGCATGTAACTATTGAATATTTAAGTGCTTTATATACTTGTATTTTCTACTTCAGCCTTCCAACTTTATGATTCTAGCTCCACCCCGAGTAACATAGTTGCCTCCATGTACAACAATAATAGCAAACCACCAAAATGGTCCATAATGAGAAGTATCTATGAAGGCCAATAATGTCTTTGTCAAAGACTCTTCATGTTATCATTCCTCTAATCTCATACGTGTTACATACATTATTGGAAAACATGAAACATAAAAACATATGGGTGCTGATTTTCCCATTATCTTTTTGTCCACATAGACTTCCTTAGTTTTAAAAAAAAAATTTATTTTTTACTAAAACATAAAAGGAAGTGTAAGTGAACAAAAGATGAGTGGGAAAATCGGCTCCCAAAATATAACGAATTATATTGAGCTAAAAGTGTCAACAATCCTTTCAACATACTCATTAAATATCTTTAGCCATAATTAACCCTTTTGTTAATGGGAACCAAAAAAGAAATAGAGGAAGCTACACATTTTTAATTGAATAAACAGGGCTTGAATGGGGAGCGGGTTGCAAGGAAACTTTTCTTTTTGCAAATATTGAATAATACCTTGGATGACATTTTGTGAATTTCTTGTAACAAGGTCAAAGGTCTTTCCTCAGTTAGTTCCACAGATTGTAGAAAGAGCTGTAAGCTTGCCTGAAAATAATATCTTATACCAAGGAGGAGTCATCTAGTCAGCCAACGATTCAACTCAAGTACTTACGAATAAGATGGTAAGCTTTATCATCCTCAACCTATGATCATAATTTGATTTGACCTACAAACGTTATCAATTAACTCTAGAGTTTTTGACATGCAATATTATAAATTTAAAAAGCACATATACTGTCCGATGCTGGCTTACTAACTAAAGTAAAATTTTGGCTCTGCCATACACATGATGACAGAGGGGCCGTGCACATATTTCAGGGACGCCCCATAGGCATGGCGATAGAGGTATAGCGCATGATGGTGCTTCAAGCATACCAACCAGTGATGAGGGATCGATAATTGGAAATTCGAGTGATTCAGTGGCGATTGCCATACAGCAATTAATCCGAAGCACGCCTGATCTGAGGCCTGAGTGTTGCATCTACAATGTCCCGGAGAGATTTCGCAAGGGGAATGAAGAATTCTACAAACCTCGTGTAGTCGCAATCGGACCTTATCACTTCAAAGATGCAAGCTATGCCATGTGTAAGCCCAAATACGTGGACGCCTTTTTCCGCCGGAACAAGCTCAACTTGGACCATTGTCTTGGATTAGTGAGAGCATGGGAAGCAAAAGCAAGGAGCTATTATGTGAAGCATATTGAACTAAGTAGTGATAAATTTACTTTTATCATGCTGATGGATGCAACTTTTGTTTTGGAACTCATGCTTAGGCATCACTTTTCTAGATACAGAGATAATTGTGATCCGATATTTCACAAGCCGAGGATGATTGAAGACGTTTACCACGACATCTTGTTGATCGAAAATCAACTTCCCTTCTTCGTCCTTGAGGGTTTGTACGAGCAAATCGGTACGAATAGTCTCACTCCAGGAGATGATCATCTTTCTTTCACCATGCTAACTCATGAGTTCTTCAAGCATTTCGTGAAAATTGATAAGTTTCCCGCCCATGTTGTCTCTGCTAATGATCAAGTGAATCATTTTGTTGATTTTATACGACGCTACTACTTGGCGCCGCCACCGCCTCAAGAGGACCAGCAAAAACATAACGCTAATGTTCATGAAATTCCACCAAGCGTGACGGCACTCGATGAGGCCGGAGTTAAGTTTGAGACAATTAAAGGCAGTGCCTCCTTGCTTAACATAGAATTCAAGAATGGCCGTCTCAAAATTCCAAATTTCATAGTAGACGACTGGACAGAAACTCTCTTCAGGAACCTGATTGCTTTCGAGCAGTGCCACGACACAGAGAAGTACATTTCCCAGTTTATGTTCCTCATGATGTGCATGATCAGGACTTCAAAGGACGCAGATTTACTCATGGACTCCGGAGTCATATCTAGCATGCTAGGGAGTAGTAAAGACCTCTCCATTCTATTTAACCATATCAACAGAGACGTTGGCTTCGGAGAGCCTTTTCATTACTTTCAGATTTGTGCAAATCTAAATGCATACTGCAATACCCCTCGGCACCGGTGGAAGGCAATTCTGAAGCGAGACTATTTCAACACTCCATGGAAACTTGCTTCTACTATTGCTGCAATTATACTCCTTGTGCTCACATTCATCCAAACCATATGCTCTATCTTATCCCTCTAATGCCCTGTTTGGTTCACGGAAAAAATTTGAGGGAAAATCACTTCCTATGTTATTTTTCAATGGATGGAAAATGGAAGATTCATTTTCCACGTTTGAAGAGCTATCAGTTTATTTTATTTCCCATGTTTGTTTTGTGTAGGAATGGAAAACAAAGTTTGTATAATTTTCCAATTATACCCATATTAAATCAAATAAAAAAAGAATGTATTTAATGATATATTGTAATTCTAAATTGTTAATGGGGACAAAATGGTCATGAAAAATGTGCATTAAATGTTGGCTCATTTTTCCAAACTTTTCCATGAGGAGGGAAAACAAAACCCAAGTTGAGATAAGGGCTTCACTTTTCCCCTACTTTCCCATGTGTTAGGCAACCATTTCTCATGCCTGAACTTACTAAATATTGGAAAGCAATTGATTTCTCATCCCCAAACCCCCTTTCACATGAACCAAACAGGGCCTAAGATGAGACATTACGAATCGACAACCAACACTACAAGAAAAAATGTCAGCAATGACCAATTTCCTTATGACCACATGAATAATGGTCACAAATACAGTAAATTTAATGACTAATAATACTACGTGGTCACTAAAATGATTGACCAATTGGTGGGCAGCATAGCCGAGGGGTAAATCTAGCGTCTCCAAGGCCTTTTCCAGCGAAGGGAGGTATAGTTGCACCTCATTGCGCATGAATGGATCCGCCAGTACAGACAACTCTTTAACCCCCATGGTATCGCAGTCTTTCGCATCTCAATGCATTGTGAAATTACGACTTGTCCACTGATGGACATATCTTATATTATATATTTAACCTCATTCTTAGTATATTTTGGTTAATATTTTGGAAGAATTTTGATACTTTGAATTATATTTCCAATATAGGACTTTCAACACTCTCTGGAGCAAAACATAATCAAATTAACGAATTTTGGAGTAATTCCAGTTGGAAGACGTTCGTGAGTCACTTAGCTTGATCGTATCAAAATTTCAGATTTTTCTTCCAAGCGATTATTTTCTGGCAATAAAATAAAAGAGCAGTGCGCGGTGCTGGAATAGTGACGTGTTGGGGTTTTATTGCGTTTTTGGAGCCCAAGATGACCTCGGATGGGTTCGTGGCCTTCTAGCGAAGTGTTCAGAACATTTTTATCTTTAAAACAAGCTATATTGGGCCAGATTTGGAGGAAATTTGGGGCCAAAACGTGGCTGGCAGATTTTGGGCAGATTCTCCTATTCCAATTTGGATTTTATTTCCTAGTATTATTTTATTTTAATTAGTTTCCTTGTGGAGATAGAAAAGCTGTACATTGGCAGCTAGGTTTTAAGGGGTATTTAAGCTCTTTCTCATAAGGAATTTAGGATTTCTTTTTCACTTTTTCACTTTGCATTGCGGAGAGCAATTGCTAGGGTTTTGGGTTTTCGCAACTTTCAGGTGTTTTCGTTCTTTTCTTCTTAATGATATTTTCTTGGATTTCAATTATGAGTATGCGTAACTAAATTTCTTTTGCTAGGGTGAAGCCTTGAACCTTAGCATGAATATGTGATTTTTATTTAATTGCTTATGATGAGTGCATGCCTACTTGAATTGTTAATCACTGTTTTAAACTATCTAATTGTCTTAATGCCTGATCACCATTAGGATCTTTAGAAAAGTAATTGGATGCAATTTTGGTCGAAAGGTTCCCTGAAATTGATGCTAGCTTCTTGTGATTAATAATTGTAATTTCACTTAAGATGAATACCATGTCTTAAGGGTTGCATGGTTTTTCAAAGGGTTTTCACAAAACTTAATGAGTCTTTCATGTTCAGATTTGATCCGAACGTCCAGACGGGTTGCATGTTGGATATACGTTCTGTGTTGGAGGTTCCAAGTAGAATATACATTAGGAAAACCTAACCTTCAAAGTAGCATGTGCAAATCAAAAGTAATTGGTAAAAGTTCATAGGATTGCTAGGTGATGGTGAAACCCTAGTGCTTTTATAAATTGATATTCAAAACTCTTTCCTTCAATCGTATTTGTTTTTGTTTAATATTTGTTTTTAGAATCAACCAAATTCATAATCATCTTTCTTGACCTTTTATTTTAAGTAGTTATTTGGAATTTATTTTTACTTAAATTGCTAATTAGTCCTTGAGGAAAATGACCTTGCATGAGCATCTATACTACAATAGCCTTGTATTCTTGCAAGTATTTTATGTGATTTTAACCCTGTTTGCACAGGTACTAAAAATCCTTTCATTCACCGCATTCTATTGCTTGCATTAAGGACATCACATTATTATGCGTCCTCATGTCCAAACTTCCACAAACCCCAAAAGTTCATCTCGGCTAGATGTTTGTGCGCAAGCTTAACATCTCAAACACATCATTACGAGCCAATCAAGACGTGGCCTTCACAATAGACAACCCCTGCGAAGCAGCTATCTTGCAAGGATCTTTCTTTTTTTTTCTTTTTTTTAAGTTTTATAAAGAAGACTTACGTTTGAGCAAATTTCTGCATGGGGAATTTTCTTTGGTTGATTCTTCGCCTTTTGAGCTTCCTTTTCTCTCTTCTTCCTCGATCCTTGTGAAAAAAGTTGGAGTAAATAGACCACACTCGCTGTATGTCGGCCAAAGGCCTTCCGATGCCTAAGTCAGTTAAATGATCTTGAAAAAGATGCGGAGGTAATGAAAAGGAAGGAGGTCTTCTCTCATGGAGAAAATCAAATGGCCAGAACCGTGTATGTGGGTGGTAAGAGCCATGAGGGAAAGAGAGCCAAGAGTGGCGTGAGAGAAAGAAAGCTTTTTGTTTAGGGTTTCAGAATTACCTCTTGTGTTGTATAGCCATGTATTTATAGACTCCTTGTAGGATAAGGTTTGAAGAATAATCCTTATTTGTTTAGGATTATTCTTACCCATAAATAGGAGATTGGAATTAATCAAGGAGATTTGATTTGAGGAGATATTCTCATCTTAAATAAAAAATAATTTCTCTAATTAAATAGAATTAATTAGGGTAATCAGTTGACTTAAGGATATTCCCTTTCCACATGTCGCCTATCTATTGGTTGCTGAAATATGTGTTCCCACAACTTAGATAATACTTTTTCTTTTTTTGTTTTGTTTCACGGGTAGATAATACTTTGTTAATTTCTTGTAACAATGTATACTTTGTTAATTTCTTGTAATAATGTCAAAGAACATGAAGAATAATACTTTGTTAATTTCTTGTAATAATGTCAAAGAATAATATGGAACTTTTCATTCTGTTATATACACATTAATTATAATGATCAGCCACTTTCAGAGCTTGTCTCAAATGCCTGCCTGAAAACAATACATCTTGATTACAGAGGTGGAGTCATCTAGTGAAAATCATCCACCCAACCTGGTACGCCTTATGTCTTTTTAATAATAAATTATGCAAAATTTACATGTGTAGAAAGATTTCATGATTAAATTTGATCTTTTTAGCTACCCGAACATAATCACTTAACATACTCTTTTGCATTCTGATAAGATGTTGAAATGAACCCAAAAAAACATCAAACCCACCTGAGTTAAGGCGGGAAATATATATATGGCAATTGGGTTGGAGCTCAGCTTAACTCCGTCACTTGTATTCTAGAGGTATTTTATCTCAACAACAAACGAGTCAAGTAATGCTAGTAGTGCCTAGAGAATTTTTAAGAGTGTCCTTGGAAATATTTCTAATGGAAATATGGATGAAAATAGATGGAGGTGATTGGTGTTTGTGAATCTTTTTTTTAAAATAAAATAATCTTTTTTCTTCCAAGAACCAGGTAGACTAACGAGATACTGTAAAATTATTTATTTGTGTTAAACTTAAAATCTTAAAATATGATAACTTAACAAGCAATTGTCTTGATCCAAATACAATTTTAAATTATATGTTCTTTTATTTATTTTATGTAATCGATGACAACTTAACGAGATAATTTTTTATTTATTTAAAAAAAGGTTTAATGACCCGGCAATTTGGACCAGAGGTTCGTCCTCCTCCTGACTCAAAGAGGTTGGGTGCTACGACAATAATTAAAAAAGGTCCATGTCAATGGGCGCGACTATTTCCGTGGAAGGGGCGACACAAGGCGTCGTCTTCTCCAAAGGAAACTTCATCAACGACGGATGTTCGAAGTGCATCTACAAATGCTGGACCAGCAGTGGAGAACCCAAACCCGCGTGATCAAGCCGCGCTTCCATCTGAGGGTTTAGCGTCGCGAGAAACGCCGTCATCTGGGCTGCCAAAGGAGATTTCAATGACAACACGAGGTCCTCCAAGTCCAAGAGAATCAACCAATGCTGCTGGACCAGCAGCTGCTGCAGCAGTGGAGAACCCAAACCCGCGCGATCAAGTGGCGATTCTAATTGAGGGTAAGATGCGAGGAACGCCGCCGTTTTCGCCAGATTGTGCTATTTACCAAGTCCCCGAGAGATTTCGCAATGGAAATGAACAACACTACAAACCCCGGGTGGTCCCAATCGGACCCTATCACTCCTACCACGGAAGTTTCCCACAAATGCAAAGCTATAAGCTCAAATACGTAGAGGCCTTCACCAGCCGAAACGGGCTCGGATTCATAGACCAATGCCTTGGCTTTGTGAGAAGTTGCGAGATAATAGCCAGGAGATATTATGTCGTGCCCATTGACCTAAGCAGTGATGACTTCGCCGAGCTGATGCTGGTGGACGCAATTTTTGTCTTGGAGCTTATACTCAGGTATCAGTTTGCCCAATATATAGACGACGGCGATCGAATATATCATAAGCCGCGGATGATAGCAGATGTTTTCCTTGATGTCGTGTTGTTGATCGAGAACCAAATTCCCTTCTTTCTTCTTGAGGGTTTGTATGACCTTGTTGATAGCCGCTACAAAGGAAATCTCAGCTTCTTTGTGGATCTTACGCATGAGTTCTTGAAGGATTACGTCAAAATCGATGAGTTTCCTGCTGATCATGCACCTGTGCCTCAAGTTAACCATGGAGTGAAGCATTTTGTTGATTTTATACGATACTACTACTTGCCCCCGTCTCCTGTGGAGGGTGAAAATCACGATAGGCCTAGGGAGGGTGAAAATCCCAATAGTCATCCTAGGGTTGAAGAAATCCCACCAAGCGTGACAGTGCTAGACGATGCCGGAGTTCAGTTTGTGACAAGAAGAACAACCTTCTCACTTGACATACAATTCAACAACGGAAGTCTCATAATTCCGAATTTTAGAGTTGACGATTGGACGGAAACTCTCTTCAGGAACCTCATCGCCTTTGAACAGTGCCACGATCACCAAATGAAGTACATTTCGCAATTTATATTCCTCATGGGGGGCATGATCAATACTTCAAAGGACGTGGACTTGCTCATTGAACATGGAATTATATCTAGTATGCTGGGGAGTAACGATGATCTGTCCGCTCTATTTAACCGCATTGGCCAAGGGGTTGCGGTCAATGCGCAAACTTATCGTTATCTTATCCTTTCCCAAAGACTCAATGCCTACTGCAAGGCTCCTTGGCACATATGGAAAGCAATTCTGAACCGGGACTATTTCAACACTCCATGGAAACTTGCTTCTACTATTGCTGCAATTATACTCCTTGTGCTCACACTCATCCAAACCATATGCTCTATCTTATCCCTCTAAGAGGAGACATTACGGATCGACAACCAAGAACAATCTTTTCACCATACTCATTAAGTTTCATCCTCATAAGCACTCGTTGTTTATGAATCTCCATATATAATAACAAAGTGTTTTAGTTCCATTTATGTTTAGTACCCTTATAATATTTTTCATTTTTGAAGAAAAAAAAATGCAGTGACAGTAAATTAAATAAAAGTTCAAATGCATCTTCCCAAGGACTATCTTAATTAATTAGGCCCAAATGTTAGAATTACATTGTCTTTATTGCAAATTCCTAAAGAATTTTTCTTCAGTACAAGTGATTTGGGGGGAAGGGGTTTATACAAATATTCATTGGGTGCTTGAAAGTATCGAACCTCTGCCCATATAGGTGGAGGCAGAAAAGCTTAACCAACAGAGGTATACCCCATTGGCAAAAACACAAAATTCTTAAACGTGGGCAATTTTTGGACTTCCGAAAATTTTACCATTAGAGCCTAATTTATTTTTGGCATTTCAACGAACTTCTGATTCTCGAAGTTTAATCATATTCATATCTGCTATCAAACGACTGTTGTTGAGAACTTCTAGTAGTTATATTTTCTATTATCAAATTCTACTAGTTATTCATTTTACTCTCATTTAGCAAATGTTAGGTGTAATCGCTTTCAAGTTACAACGACCTCTACTCTCTAGTAGTTATTCAGTTTTACCCTCCCCCTTTATATTAACTCTCTTTCATTCATTTCTTTATTCCCATCTCTCTCGCAATCACCCTAGTAACCTTCTATTACATTACTTGCGTTAATTAATTCCTCTTAATTAAGCATGGAAATTAATGCAAAAGCTGATCACCACTCAACCACAGAGCCATTGCTCCTAATTTCAAGCAACCCTTCAAACCCCATCGTGTCCCAGTCAATCGCATCCCAATCCATTGCAAGATTAGTGCAACTCCACCGCATTCTATTACTTGCATTAGGGACATTCACATTGTTATGCGTCTTCATGCTCACGCCCACACAAACCCCAAAAATCCAACTTGACTCGCTCTTCGTGTCCAAGCTTGACGTATCAAACACATCACTAGGTGCCAGTTGGGACGTGGCCTTCACCATAGACAACCCCAACATGGTCTCATGGGTTCACTTCGACCGGATAGAAGGTTCAATTTTATACAAAGACAGCCCTCTGGCGATATATTTTGTCAAGCCATTTGACTTGGGTTTGAAGGAACAAAGAATGATGCATGTGAAGATATCGATGACCAGATTACAGAATCAGCCGGCGATGAAGGTGTCAGATTTGGAAGAAATGAATAGGCAACGTGAAGATGGTGCTGTGGGTTTGAAGATGGAAATGTTCGCATGGGCTACTTATAAGAAGGGTTGGTGGGGAACACAAGATGTCATGATGGAGGCTCATTGTTTGGGTTTGAGGATTGGCTTCTTGCCTAAAGTTGGGTTCGGTAGCTGGATCAGTGGAGGGCCAATGACTTGCTCGACTGTATGAAGTTGATTATATCGGAAATTTGTATATTTTGTTAGGTAGTACTAGGGTTGAAGTTGTAATTTGATGGATGTAGAAGATTCTTGTAAAAAATTATGAACAAGGAGGAACTTGTGTGTCTTTCTCTAGGGATTAATGCATTAAAAGTGAACGTAATATGGGAGCCTTCTTTTGATCTTTACCCATGTTTAAATGCCATCAAAATGAGTAATCTTTTAATGTGACTATAACACTATCAGGTTGTGTTCTTAATCCATAGTGTTGGTTTGGCATTGATTATTAAATTAATATAATATTACTAAGCTATAGCATTATATTAATGAAATATAGTATTTAATGTGAAGTCCCCTTTAAAGTGGAGCTTTGTACAATCGCTTATTATGCACTTGCTAATAGGGTGTGCATTCAAACCGGCAAACCAGAAACCTGAACTAAATCACATCAGAAAAAATCGTGACAAAATCGAGTTGACCAAAAAGTCAATATCTAGTCAAAAAACGAACCAAACAAATTTGACCGATTTTAGTTTCTGTTCTATACCTCTAAAAACTGAATCAGACCAAACCAGACTAGCTTGAATATAATTAATTTTTATGTTTTAATTTTTACCTTAGCCAATTCCAACTTGAAGCCCAAGACCTTATACCTCAGCCAAAATCCAAGGGCTTGAAGCCCATCTTCTCTCTCTCTTCCTTTCTCTTTTTCTTCTTTCTTCTTTCTTCTTCTTTTCTCTCTTTCGTGTGCCTGTGCGGACACTCTCTCTCTCTTCTTCTTCCCACGTTTTCTTCTTTCTTCCTCTCTTTTTTCTTCTTCTTTTTTCTCTTCCTTGTGCCTGTGCCGACAGTCTCTCTCTCTCTTCTTCTTCCTCCTTTTTTTTCTTCTTTTTCTATCCCTCTCTTCTTCTCTCTTTCTCTCTTTTTCTTCTTTCTCTTTTTTTATTCTTATTCTTTTCTCTCTTCCATGTGCCGAGACTCTCTCTCTTTTCTTCTTCCCCCCCCCCCTTTTTCTATCCCTTCTTCTCTCTTTCTCTCTTTTTATTTTTTCTTCTCTCTTTCTCTCCAGAAGAAAATCTAGCCTCAACTTTTTCTTCTCTTCCTCTTCTTTTCTCTGTTTGATTTCTCCTTTTGTTTTTCTCGATAGATTGGAGGATATGTTTTTCATTTTGCTGGATCTAATTACTGGAAAAGGGCAGCCAGAGAAGCTGCAAATTTTGTGTTTTTACTGATTGCTGAGATCTGGGTTTGTTGGGATGTGGTTGTGTTATTATGTATATCAATTGATTGTATTTTAGGGTATCAACAACTAGGTTTTTAGAGGTTGTTTGTGGTGGTTGATTTTTTTTTTTTTTTTTTTGCATATATGTTGCCATTGAAATTCTACAAGAAGGGAATATTATCGGATGGAGAAGTGTAGATATGTAACCCTTGAGCTGATATCTTGAAGCCTAAAGTTACAAATTTTGAATTTCATTTTATAAGATTTAATTTTTTGATGTAATCTGAGTCATTGGATCATAGTCCAAGTGGTATCTTCTCTAGCCTAGGATCTAAGTGTTAGATTATGACAAGTGGAATCATCTCATAGGATGATAGGATCAAAGGCTAGGATTTAATCTTGGTGTAAATCTGTTAGAGAAGCATCTCACTTCTCTCTCTCTCTCTCTCTCTCTCTCTCTCTCTCTCTCTCTCTCTCTCTCCTAACAGATATATTTGAATAGTGGAGTGAAATGAAAAATAGAACCCTTCAGTATTTTTTGCAGCACCATAGTTGCATTTTGTCTGCAACTTTCCTTCTTTCCAAACACTCAAAATCTCCATAAAACTAAACACAAAAAGCTATGAATTCTAACATGGCCTCAGAGCTAGATTCGGTTGCCTAAATTGGGTATGAATCTGTGAACAGAGAATTGGAAGAGCCAGGTTTGGTTGCCTAAACTAGGCGTGAATCTGTGAACAGAGAATTGGAATCAATTCGAGCTGTGCTCGAGCTCATTCAACGATCGAGGTGGTGTGATTTCTTGAATCCAATGTCTAATATAATATGGCAGGATCGAGCACCACTGAGCTTAGCACGCCAATTTTCAATGGAGAAAATTATGAGTTCTAGAGTATTCGGATCAAAACCATTCTGAAATCTCATGGGTTGTAGGATCTTGTTGAAAATGGTTTCGATGCTTCAGATCCAAAAAAGGAGAAGAAGAAGATAGAAGAGAGTGAGGTCGCTGAAGTGGAGAAGCCTACGATGGCTGAAATTCTGATGAAGGATGCTCGCGCACTTGGGTTGATCTCAGGTGCCGTCTCAGATCCAATGTTCCCCAGAAATCGTGAACGAGGAGACCTCAAAGGGTGCTGGGGACATTCTGAAGCAAAAGTTCAAAGGAGATAAGCAAGTAAGGAGTGTAAAATTGCAAGGTTTGCGTCGTGAATTTGAATACACTCGTATGAAATATAGTGAGTCCTTATCTGTATACATTGCTAGACTATTCGATATAATGAATCAAATGAAGAGTTATGGTGAGGATCTGTCTAGGGAAAGAGTTGTGCAAAAACTGTTGATTAGTTTGCCTAGATCATATGACCCTATTTGCTCTATGATTGAACACTCTAAGGACCTTGAAACTTTTGAGGTTCAAGAGGTAGTTGCTTCTCTGAAAAGCTTTGAGCTCAGATTGGATAGACATGCTAAAAACTCTACATAGAGGGCTTTTGCTAGTCTAAATGTTAGAGGTAAAAATCCTACAGGTGGAAGTAATTCTGGAAATAAAAAATCTCAGAAAAACTGGAAATCCAATGAAAAGAAATGGGATAGTAAGCCTAATTCTACTTCTAAACCAAATGTCTCTATTAATGGAAACAAAACAGCTTGTAAACACTGTGCTAAACTGTATTATGGAAAATGTTGGTTTGAAGGGAAGCCTAAATGCACAGGTTGTGGGAAGTTTAGGCATGTGATCAGAGACTGCAATGGAAATAAACCTATACAAAAGGTGAACTATGCAAACTAGGTTGAAGAAACTGGTACTTTGTTCTATGTATGTAATGTTGTGACAAATGTGAAGGTGAACCATTCATGGTACATTGATAGTGGTTGGAGTAATCACATGACAGGTGATGAAAGGTTATTAGTTAACATTCAAAGGAACTTGACTTCCAAGGTGAAGATGGGAACTAGAGAAATTGTTTAGGTTGCAGGAAAAAGAACTCTGGAGATAGAGACCAAATTGGGTCGAAAACACATACAAGAAGTGATGCTTGTTCCAGGACTTGAGGAGAATCTTCTCAGTGTTGAACAAATGATGGAACACGATTAGGGGTGGCATTTTTGACCGAAAAATTAAAAAACCGCAAAAACCAACCGACATTTAACGGCAATGGAACCGTAATCGTGGGAAACCAAACCGCATTTGCGGTATGAAGAACCGAACCTCATTTGCGGTTGCTGTTGCGGAATTTGATTTTCACAACTTGCGGTTACCGCAAACCGCGACTACATTTTTAAAAAAATAAAAATTACATTTTATTATTTAATCGTAGCCGTTGTATAACAAAACCACTTATCTTGTAAGTAATTAGTTTATTTATGCTTACGTTATTTATGCTTCTTTTTATAATAAAATGTATTAAACTTATATTGTTTTATTTGTAGATAACATTGGTGCTCAAACAACACAATGGGGTCCTTCAAATCTACTCACCACCACCAACACTTGAGTTTGTAACATTGGTGCATTGCATTTTCCTTTTAGTTTGTAATTTTAATTAACTTTGAATTGGATATTTTCTTTGGGTTGTAACTTTAATTCATTTTGCATTGCATTTTCCTTTTGGTTTGTAACTTTAAAGGATTTGGAATTGGAATGCTAGAGAAGTTTAACTTTAATTGGAATGCTTGGAATTGTAACTTTAATTTTCTTTAGGTTGTGGATGCTTAAGAAGTTGAGGAGGTTGTGAATTTATATATGCTTGAGAAGTTGAGGCTGTGAATTTATATTTTTGGGATAAAGTATGCTTGAACTCAAAATACTTCAAAAGAAGCATCAAAACTAGGCCTAAAATGTGGAAGATTAGATTTTTATGACACAAAAAGAACTTGCGGTTTTAAACTGCTAGCAGTAAACCGCAAAATGCGGTCGGTTTGCAGTTTCAAAAATTACCATACCGCAAATAGTTGACCGCAAGTTCTTTTTGTGTCATAAAAATCTAATCTTCAAAACTAGGCATAAAATTACCATACCGCAAATAGTTGACCGCAAGTTCTTTTTATGACACAAATTATTTGCATAATTTGATAAGTGCTGCAGTGAGCTAGGAATTCAAAGATAGTTGACTGTGGCCTACACTCCTCAACAAAATGAAGTATCGGAAAGAAAGAATATGACAGTGGTGGCAATGGCCAAATCAATGTTACATGAAAAGAACCTTCCATATGAATTTTGGGCAGAAGCAGTGAACACTACAGCTTATTTGCTTAATGGGTGTCCTACCAAACCATTGAATAAAACAACTCCATTTGAAGCTTACAGTGGCAGAAAGTCAGGGATCGCTCATTTGAAAGTCTTTGGCTCACTTTGCTATGTGCACATCCCCTCTAATCTCAAGCATAAGTTGGAAGAAAACAATCGTAAGTGCATCTTTGTAGGTTATGGTGCAAGTAAGAAAGGGTACAGGGTGTTTGATCCAAGTTCCAGAAAGATCATCTTGTCCAGAGATGTACTCTTTGATGAGAATGCTATATGGAAGTGGGAGAAAATTGATAAAAGTGAAATGAGAGTCACAATGATTGCTAAGAATCAAATGGCAAACTGCAGTAAAGGACAGAAGCAATTTGAAGTCTGTGAACCAAGTCAATCCTTGGATACATCAACTCAAGTGGATGAAGTTATTACACCACAGAGTGAGGATATGTCTGCAAGCTCTCAAGCAATTGATCACACACCACAGAAATGGAGAAGCATTAATGAGATCATGGCTCAGTGTAACATGTGTATTGTAGAACCTGAGAGCTATTAAGAAGCTGCTATAGATGAGTCATGGAAAAATAAAATGAAATCTGAACTGGAAATGATTGAGAAAAACAGCACATCGGGGTAGTACAAATAGATAAAAACATTTTTATTCACCAGAGGAAATATGCAATGAAGCTCATTGAGAAATTTGGAATGAAAGATTGCAAAACTATGGCAACACCACTAGTTGTGAATGAGAAGTTATGCAAGGTAGATGGCAGTTAAGCAGCAAATGAGAGTGAATATAGACAGGTTGTAGGTAGCTTGCTATACTTGACTGCTACAAGGCCGGATATAATGTTTGCTTCTAGCTTACTTGCTAGATTCATGCATAACCCCACAAAGAAGCATATGGGAACAGCCAAGAGGGTGTTGAGATACATTCAGGGTACTCTTGATTTTGGAATTGAATTTGTGAAAGCAAAGACAACTACTCTAATGAGGTACTGTGACAGTGACTGGGCAGGAAGTGAGGATGACATGAGAAGCACTTCAGGGTATGCCTTTACCCTAGGATCTGGTATGTTTTCATGAGCATAGATCAAACAAAATACAACGGCATTGTCCACTTCAGAAGCGGAATATGTTAGTGCTGCAGAAGCAACATCACAGGCTAAATGGCTAATGTTTGGGCTTGAAGATTTTGGAGAGGAGCAAGTGGAAGGCACACCAATTCTGTGTGATAACACCTCAGCCATAGCAATGGCAAATAATCTAGTTCTTCATCAGAAAACTAGGCACATCAGTCGAAAGTTTCATTTCATCAGAGAAGTCATTCAAGCAAAAGAGATCGAACTTGTCTACTGCAAAACGGAAGATTAGATTGCAGATATATTAACCAAGGCCTTGCCAAAGGATCGATTTGCTTGCCTAAGAGGACTGCTTAGTGTGAAATCAGCTAAAGGGTTAGAAGAGAGTGTTGATGTGTAACCCTTGAGTTGATATCTTGAAGCCTAAAGTTACAAATTTTGAATTTCATTTTATAAGATTTAATTTTCTGATATAATCTGAGTCATTGGATCTTGACAAGTGTAATCATGTCATAGGATGATACGATCAAAGGCTAGGATTTAATTTTGGTGTAAATCTATCAGATAAGCATCTCACTTCTCTCTCTCTCTCTCTCTCTCTCTCCTAACGAATATATTTGAATAGTGGAGTGAAATGAAAAATAGAACCCTTCAGTATTTTTGGCAGCACCATCGTTGCATTTTCTCTGCAACTTTCCTTCTTTCCAAACACTCAAAATCTCCATAAAACTAAACACCAAAAGCTATTTATTCTAACAAGAAGATTGAAAAAAAAAATTAGCTAGAATTGTTTGCCGGTCCAAATCGGGAAAACTGGAAATCGGTCCATGTTGATTTCATTGAGTTATTAATTTTTTTATCAAAATCGGACCGAACCAAATGAACATTATGATTTTGGTTCTAAAATTGACTGAGAATCGAGCCCAACTTGACCGTGGCCAGCACTACTTGCTAATTAAAAGCCTGCTCTGAAACTTGATTATAATACTAAGTAGAAAATTATATTAGGGACGAATGGCAAATTCCATGGCACTAATCAGTGGAGAGACAACACAAAACCTTTCATCATTATAGAACATATGGATTTGCAGAAGAATAAATATAACAAATATAATAATTAAATATAAAATTTTGTTCTAAGAAGTTTGTAATCTGGAACTTCAATTAACAAAATTAATAACAAATTTAAAAACTAAGACCACCTATTCGGAATGCAGAGGCTAACCACACACTGACGCAAAACTTTCATCTATATCACCCACATCAAACATATATTTGATGTGGTTAGGATTCTTATTATAAGTTTTTTTTTTATTTAAAAAATAAAGAAAGAGAAACTTCATTAATTTGCCAAATTACAAAAAAAAAAACCCCAAACTATAGGATTATTTTCAAATTCATACCCACTTTAGATTTTGTTGGCATTCTAGTGAGGGTGGTGACTGGTAACCTCCTTTGTAAAAAGTAGTACAACCAGAACAACTGTAAAGAAAAAGAAGGAATATGAGAATGAATAAAGAAGCCAATAATTTGGGGCACTCAGCTTTATAAAAGTGGCTTCAATAAATAAAATTTAATGAAAATAATAATTTAAAAGTGGCTTTCACCTGCACCTCTCCTCCCACTTCCCAAGCTCTGCTTGTTTTGTTCTTTTTCTTTTCTTCTTTTGGGTCGAAACAGGGAGATTGCTTTGTTAACGTTTTCTTCGTCCTAATCTTGACTACAGAGGTGAACTCAAACTGGTAAGGCTTATGGATTTTAATCATGTATGCAAAAATTTGTTTCTACATTTGTTGAAAGATTTCATGATTTATTGCTTTCTACATATATTAGAAATATATATGTTGTGACCAAATTTTTTCAAAAAAGAAAATGCTTAACTTTAATTAAAATGTTTTGAATTTGAAGGATGAACAGAAAGAGGAGATGCGGTAATCTAAGTTTTGGTGGAAGAAGAAGAAGCCTTTTGAACTAGTTTGAGAGCACCTCCATATCCATACAGCAAAGATGCTACCAGCAGTTGAGAAACCGCGCGATCAAGTGGCGATTCTAATCGAGGGTAAAGTGCAAGAAATGCCCTCATTTTGGCCAAATTGTTGTATTTACAAAGTCCCTCAGAGATTTCGCAGGGGAAATGAAGAGTTCTATGAACCCCTGGTGGTCTCAATCGGACCTTATCACTTTCACCAAGGCAGTTTCCCACAAATGCAAATCTTTAAACTCAAATACTTAGAGGCCTTCTTGGGCCGAAACCATCTCAGCTTAGACCAATGCCTTGGCCTTGTGAGAACGTGGGAAGAAATAGCCAGGCGTTATTACGCCGACCCCATTGACCTAAGCAGTGATGAGTTTGCCGAGATGATGCTGGTGGATGCAATTTTTGTCTTGGAGCTTTTGCTCAGGGCACGGTTTTCCGAATATGTAGACGATTGCGATCGAATATATGGAAAGCTGCGTATGATTCAAGATGTTTTCCATGATGTCATGTTGACTGAGAACCAAATTCCCTTCTTTGTTCTTCAGGGTTTGTATGACCTAGTTGATGCCAGCTCCAAAGGAAATCTCAAGTTGGTTGAGCTTACGCATGTGTTTTTCAATTATTATGCAACGTTTGGTGCTGATCATCTACATGTGCCTGGAGTTGACCATGGAGTACAGCATTTTGTTGATTTTATACGATACTACTACTTGCCCCCACCGCCTAGGGAGGATGTATATTACGAAATTTTTGAAAGCCCTATCCCACCAAGCGTGACAATGCTAGACGATGCTGGAGTTAAGTTTGCGCATACAAGCAAAACCTTCTTGCTTGACATACAATTCATAAACCGAGATCTTGTAATTCCGAATTTGACAGTAGATGATTGGACGGAAACTCTGTTCAGGAACATGCTCGTCTTTGAACAGTGCCACGATCACCACACGAGGTACATTTCACAATTTATATACTTCATGGGGTGCATGCTCAGGACTTCAAAGGATGTGGACTTGCTCACTGAACGTGAAATTATATCTAGCGGGTTGGGGAGTAACGATAAGTTGTGCGCTCTAATTGACCGAATTGGCCAAGGGGTTGGCTTCGATGCGGGAACTTTTTATTACCGAAGCCTTTGTACAAAACTCAATGCCTACTGCAAGGTCCCTTGGCACAAATGGAAAGCAAATTTGAAGCGCGACTATTTCAACACTCCATGGAAACTTGCTTCCACCATTGCAGCAATTATACTCCTTGTGCTCACACTCATACAAACCATATGCTCCATCTTATCCGTATAGCTTAATTAGGTCCACGGTCAGAACTAAAGATTAAGGCCTTGTGTATGCCCGTATGTTCTTTCCAAGTGTTAAAACTGAAGTAATTTTGTTATGCCATAAGCTTATGTTGTTCTAGGTTGTCAACGGGTAGTGGAAAAGAACCTTAGCTTGCAGATTAGTAGTCTCAAGTTCGAACCCCCATGGCACCTTAGCAGTGCGTGTGTGAAAAAAAAAACCCCTCCCCTTCCCTAATTTCGATTATTTGTTCTAAGTTTGTAACATTCGAAGTAAAATAGTAAGGTTATTGTGATTGTCTTTATTTTTCGATTATGTTCTATAGTTTGGCTACTCTACTCGAGATTTCAAATCTCCCCAATATAAAGTCAATTATTAAATGAAATTAGTTGTTGATTCGTTGAGTAAAGAGGTTTTCACCACCAAGCATATTTGATTATATTTGATTGCTAGGCTTTTGGGGTGATCATTCTCAGGCTTTGAACTAATTTGTGGAACGAACACACAACCATGGAAGTGATTGCTTCAGAATTAGTTCCATGAAAGTGATGCCGAAAATAGATAGATAAATGGTGGGCAAATGAGCCGTAGAAATTGATGGCACAATGATGAAAAATGAAATCGTGTGACATGCTTTTCAATGTATTAAGTAGTATTATCTCTTATTCCTCAAAATAAAAAGTTAAATCCACCCACATGAAAATGAAACTTGTCTCACCAACACCAGCCACGGTAAAAGAAAAGAAATTAGTGTTGATGCGAAAAAGTGGTTCGGCACGTATTTCGTCAATTTAGTTATATTATGCTTTTGGCAGGTGACTATCCTCGGAAGATGTTCTACTTCTGAAGGGTAAGTACCTGCAAAAGGACGCGTTCGGTAAGTCCTTGGGGTACCAGTGTGGTACCTGCCGAAGGCTCTCCGATGCTTTAGTAAGTACGGTTTTAATAATATTAACTGACAGATCAATCGGTAGCGTACCGTTCGGTCTGATCTCCTTCCTTTTGGGGATAGGGGTCTCCTTATATAGGTCTTGGGAGGTGTGCACTATGCTCATATTTCCGATGTGGGACTGTGGACATGGATTGTGAGCTTGACACGTGTCCGACGGTAAAAAAGGACAAGATAGGGCTTCGGTAGAAAGCATACCGAAGGCGTCTCTGCAGCCAGAATCGATCTTGTCCACATGTTCGGTTGTCATAGGCCGTTTATCTCTGGTATAAATAATTAGTATTATTATTTTTAATATCACAAGATTGCATTTTATTTTATTTTTGTCATTCGTGGTCCTTAAAGTTAGTATATGTGCTCACAAATGGTCCATGCTGTTAGGTTCTGTCAAAAACTTTGTCAGTTTGCTGACGTGGCATATATATATATATATATATATAGGGGGCGGATCCATGGCACCATATTTTTTACACAAGTTTTGACACAATTTTTGGACCATTAGATTACTTCACTTTTAATGGTTGAGATTAAACATGACATGACAAAACAATTTTTTTTTCTTTAATTAATATTTATACATTGGGATTAAAATTCAGATACCATATTAATTAAGAATTCATTCTCTCTCATCTCATTAATTATCATTAATTAATTCATTCTCTCTTTTTCTTCTACAAAGAATTGATGACAAAACAATTTTTTTTTCTTTAATTAATATTTATACATTGGGATTAAAATTCTGATACCATATTAATTAAGAATTCATTCTCTCTCATCTCATTAATTATCATTAATTAATTCATTCTCTCTTTTTCTTCTACAAAGAATTGACGCCTCCTCCTTTTCTCCTCTCTCTCTCTCTCTCTCTCTCTCTCTCTCTCTCTCTTTTCCCCAAATCAGCTTCTTAATTAATATTTGCATTGTGGTTTCATTTCATATTCATTTTCCTCCTAAATTTCTTCCTTTCACTTTTTTTTTTAATGTCTAAAAGGTGGAAGACCTGATTGCCATCAGAGAATTTATTCAGTGAAATACTTCATTGATCAAAGCTATAGGCGGACCTGACTGGTTTCATATCATTTTCATTTGCCGATTCAATTAAGGAACCGAGGCAGATAGAACCAGATCAATACAAGAGAGAGAGAGAGAGAGAGAGAGAGAGAGAGAGAGAGAGAGAGAGAGAGTATATTACCAAGAAAAAATGGATATTATCAATAAGAGAGATTACGTTTTCAAGAAAAAAGGGAGAGAGAAAATTATTTTATTTTATTTTTATGAGAGAGAAAATAAAATTAATGATTGTTTATTTAAAACATTAAAACTATTTGTCATGTTAGATTTATTCTCAACCATTAAAAGTAGAGTAATCTAATGGCCCAAAAATTGTGTCAAAACTTTTGTCAAAAATATGGTGCCACGGATCCACTATATATATATATATATATCACAAAACATCCTGAGGTTCACACACCTATTACAAATTAGGGCTAGACAATTAAACCATCAACTCAAAAAATCGGCCGAACCAAACCGATCAGATTAGTTTGGTCTGATTATTTATTTGTTAATTATTTAATATCGGGTTTTGGTTTACAATTTGAGATTTTAAATGAACCGGACCTTCACTATTGGCAAGCCAAATATTACAAAAATATATATATATATTTTGCAACAATGGGGTTCAAAAACCCCACACCTCCAGGTAAGAATTATTCTTGCTTTCCACTGGAGCAATCAAGCTTCTTGTGTAATCTTTCCATAAATATGATATATAATTAGTTACTCCCAATAATAAATATTTTTAAAAAAAAAAAAGTGAGAGCATGCAAGTAAACATTATGCATGCACATCTGCACTGAAACCAACGTTCTAATTCTTTTTCTTCTCCTCATATCTCACCTCTCTCTACGCCCTCATTTTTTATTTTTTTTCCCCATCTTCTTCTTCATTCAGTCACTTTCCATCTCTCCCTCTCTTTTTATTTATTTTTCCTTCTTCTCTTTCTCTCTCTTTCTTTTCTTCCTCCTCCTTCCCTCTTTTGCGTTGTCTCCCATGTCTCTCTCGTTTTTCTATTTTTTCCATGCTCTCTCTTCTTTCTAGGGGTGGGCACTCAAACCGGCGAACCGGAAATCCGAGCCGAACCGCACCGAACCAAACCGGAAAAAAACCGAGTTGACCAAAAAGTCAAAAACCGGTCAAAAACCGAACCGGACCGGTTTGGACCGGTTCCGGATCCGGTTCCATGTCTTCAAAAACCGAACCGGGCCGAACCGAACCGGTGAAACTAAAAAAATATATAATTTCAATATATATTTATATTTAATGCTATATTTTTAATTTCACTAAAAAAAACATAATATTTATCCAAGTTCAATGTCAAAATCTCTCTCTTTTCTCACTTTAATATTTATTTTTTATATGAAATTGAATAATTTGTTAATTTTCAAGTAAAAAAATAATATTTCAGTTGAGAATTGTATTAAAAAATAATTTAAAAAAATAATTTTTATAATCCGGTTCAAAACCGAACCGGAACCGAAACCGGACCGGAACCGGTTCAAACCGAACCGGACGGTTTTTGAAATTTTTTTTATTAAAACCGAACCGAACCAAACAGAATGAATAGTATCGGATCGGTTCTAATTTGAGGCAAAAACCGGTCCAAACCGAACCGTGCCCACCCCTACTTCTTTCTATTGTTTTCCATCGCTCTCTCTTCTCTTCCTTCTTCTCCGTCTTCTTCCTGCGGTCTCTGTCTTCTTCTTTTTCTATTTTTTCCCTTCTTCTTCTTCCTCTCTTCCCTATCTCAATCTCTCCTTATGTCTATTTTTTCCCAGCCTACTTTTTCTCTCTTCGGCCTAAACCCGAAACCGAACCAAACCAAATCACAAACTTCGGTTAACTAGAATGGTCGGTTTCACAAGTTATGGTTCGGTGCACGATTTTCAAAATAGCTAACCCGAAGCCTTCTGTTCGGTGTTCAGGTTGAGCCTAAAACCGAACCAATCCAGACCGAGCCCACACCTAGCACAAATGGTCCTTGCGAACTTTTTTTATTTTTTCATTTAAAATTCATAAAATTTTGGTTTTCTTTTTAAAATTATTTTAAAACATATATTGTATTTTAAATACACATGACACTATATTATCATAGATGTAGGCTCCATATATATGCCACATCAACAAACTAATGAAATTTTTAAATGATCCTCAAGGTTAAAATCCTTCTATAAATAAGTTTTTTTATATTCCATCTCCATTGTAAAACTCTGTTATCTATCTCTCATTTCAGGATTTGAAATAAGAATCTCCATAATATTAGTTCCATTAAAATCTCGGTAAAATGAAATTGCCAAGCCAAGATGAGCCCATTAGATGATTCTGACCCATACAGAACATCTGAACTAAAAAGATTGGATAAAATACAGCCACATTTCATATGCATGCCACCTCTGGTATTTGGAAAAGTTTGTCTCCCTGATTTGTGGTCTTGGTGAAGCTCTCACATTTATCTAAAATGCCGGGAGTGTAAATTCTCTCTCCTCCAAAAAAAAAAACATAAGATTTTGCTGTGGCCACTAAATAATATGAAAACTTCTTTACATTTGATTATAGTTGAATATGATGAATAGGGTATACTTATTAAAATATATTTATTTTACAATTCAATATATCTTATTTGTTCATTTTATATTAGGATAAATTAGTAATTCAATAAATACTTTAGTAGTAGGGTGTACTCAATTAATTTTAGGGTTTGTTCAGTAGCACTCTTCAGTTAATCATATTCTATCTGCTATCAAACCACTGTTGTTGAGAACTTCTAGTAGTTGTATTTTCTGGTTATCAAATTCTAGTAGTTATTCATTACTCCCATTTAGCAAATGTTAGTTGCAATCAATTTCAAGTTGCAACGACCTCTACTCTCTAGTAGTTATTTAGTTTTACCCCTCTCGTTTATATTAATTATCTTTCATCCATTCTTCATTCCCATCTCTCTCTCTCTCTCTCTCTCTCTCTCTCTCTCTCACATAATCACCCTGGCAACTTTCTATACCACATTACAAGCTTTGATTAATTCCTCTTAATTAACCATGGAAATTAATGCAAAAGCTCAACACCGCTCAACCACAGAGCCATTGCTCCCAATTTCACGCAACCCTTCAAACCCATCGTGTCCAGTCAATCGCATCCCAATCCATTGCAAGATTAGTACACGTCCACCGCATTCTATTACTTGCATTAGGGACATTCACATTGTTATGCGTCTTCATGCTCCCGCCCACACAGACCCCAAAAATCCAACTCGACTCACTCTTCATGTCCAAGCTTAACGTTTCAAACACGTCACTAGAGGCCAATTGGGACATGGCCTTCACCGTAGAAAACCCCAATATGGTCTCTTGGGTTTAATTCAACCGCATAGAGGGTTCAATTCTGTACAAGGGCAACCCTCTCGCGACATACTCTGTTGAGCCATTTGACTTGGGATTGAAGGAACAAAGATTGATGCGTGTGAAGATATCAAGGACCGGATTACAGGATGAGCCGGAGATGAAGGTGTCGGATTTGGAAGAAATGAATAAGCAACGTGAAGATGGTGCTGTGAGTTTGAAGATGGAAATGTTTGCATGGGCTACGTATAAGAAGGGTTGGTGGGGAACAGAAGATGTCATGATGGAGGCTCACTGTTTGGATTTGAGGGTTGGTTTCTTGCCTAAATTTGGGTTCGGTTGCTGTATCAGCCTAAGGCCGATGACTTGCTCTACTGGTTCGTATGCTAGTTGGTTAAATCGGAAAGTTGTTGATTTTTTCTTTAGGCAGGACTAGGGTTTTTAGTCTGAGATTGTAATTTGATGGATGTAGATGAAGCCTGTAAATTATGAACAAGGAAGAACTTGTCTTTTCTTCTCAAGGGAATGCATGCATCAAAATTGGAGACAATGTCAACATTCTTTTTTATCTTTATCCATGTGTAAATTGAAAAAGGATATCACAATTACAAAACCTTCCACTAAACGTTTGTGGCTATATTTTTAATCAAATCATAAGAAAAAAAAAATTCACCACACACAAAGAAATTGAACATATATAAGATCTCTAGAATGGTGTATACTTCCGTGTGTTTCGAGAATATATTATATATGAAACTCTTTTTCATTATAAAATTTAACAAAAAGACGTAAATTATAAAAAATTAAAAATGCACGAACCAAAAAACTTAAGTGGTACCTAGTCAAACCTCGTCCAATCAAACTCACCATCAACTATTATAAACTTAGGTTGGGTAATTTTTCAATGTGAGACAAACTCTCAACAAACCCAGCCAATCAATCTGAGTGAGATCGACTAACCGAGAGAGAGAGATGTTGAGAAATGTTTTGGCGGAACAGATTCTCCAATTTTGGAAACACAATTTCATTCTTTTGTTTTCACTTTCGAAAATAATTTGTGAAAACATTTCCAAAAAATGGTGCCGAACTTTTCTACATTGATAGGGAAAACAACCTTAATGATAGTGTTTGGTCTACTTTTTACTCAGATTATAGGTAAAGACTCTCGCTCCTAATTATATGTGTTTGACTTGGTTTAGATCTTCCATGCACTGTTTTGTCTAATAAATTGAAGTGCTAAAAAGAGCATTTTAATTTTTTAATTTTTTAATTTTTATTTTTTTTTGAGGCGGCTTATAAATGTCAGAGATGGCCCCCTTGATACTTCAACAAACCTTGCAACTCAGGTAAATCATGTACGAATATATTCGTTAATTTTTTTCTCTCACGTATGATTAAGTATGTAGGTTGACACTTGAACAACCTTCTATTTCTAGAGTTTTCGCTCAGCTAACCATTTTATTTGTTATCAAATGACTGACATTTAGAAAATCCAGTAGTTATTCGTTAGTCCCTTTTAGCAAATGTTAGTTGGACTCAGTTTCTGTTTATAACCTTCTATTCTCTAGTAGTTAATTAGCTTTACCCTTCTCCTTTATATCAACTTTCCTTCCCCCATTTCTTCATACCCATCTCTCTTTCTCCCCGAAACCCTAGTAAGCTGGATTATTGCATCACAAGCATAAGTTTCTATTAACCATGGATTCTAATAGAACAGCACAGCGCTCAGCCACAATGCCACTACTCCCAGTTTCATACAACCCTTCAATTTCAAACCCCAACATATCTCTGTCTATCACATCTCGATTCACTGCGAAACTAGTACTTCTCCACCGGATTTTGTTGTTCGTGTTAGGGATCGTCACGTTGCTATGCGTAGCCATGGCCACATCCTTAGTTCCACAGCCCCCGAAAATCAAACTCAACTCTCTCTTGGTGTCGAAAATTAACGTCTCAAACACAAAGCTAGGGGCCAACTTTGACGTGGCCTTCACAATAGAGAACCCTAATCTAGTCTCGTGGATTTACTTTGACCACATCGATGGTTCGATTTCTTACAAAGATAACGCTCTCATAACATACTCGTTGGACCCTTTTGTACTGGGATTGAAGGAACATAGAATGATGCGTGTGAAGATATCCGTGAATGGATTACAGGAAGATCAGCCGGTTGTGAAGGAGAGGGTTTTGGAAGAAATCCATAGGCAACGTGAAGATGGTGCTGTGAATTTCAGCCTGGAAATGTTTGCACGGGCTACGTATAGGACCGGTTGGTGGGGGACAAAGTCTGTTTTAATGAACCCTCAATGTTTGGATTTGAGGGTTGGCTTCTTGCCTAAAGTTGGTTTCGGAAGCTGGATTAGTGGAGGGCCTATGACTTGCGCAGTTCCAATGCTAATTGATGACTAAATTTGAATTTCTTTTCCCTTTTTCAAGTTACCTAGCTAGGCTTTTTGGTTTTAGTTACAAGGGAGCCTAAATTAAGCCTTTTAATTGGAGGTTGTAATGTAATGTTACTATCTAGTAGGATCTTGCAAATTAAAAGTAGAGTTGAGCTTTGTTTCCAACGGGCACTAAAAAAAAATCAGCAATAGTCACCTTTTTTTTCCGTGACTTTTGAAAGCATTGGTCACCTTTATTGGTAACTAAAAGCTTTAGTAACGATGCAGCTACAAATTTTGAGTTGGTGAGATTTGTGACCATTACTATTGGCCTTTATCACCATTAATAAAGAAAGTGACAAACAAAATGTTGACTTTTCAGTTACCTTTACACTTATATTTTTTTATTTTTTTTATCTTTAATTAGTTTAATAATTTTCTGAATTATATATGTTTTAAATAATTACAATTTCCTTTTGATATACTTTAATGGCATAATAACAATAATTCCTTTTTTTTCTTTTTTTTCTGATAAGATAATAATAATAATTCCTTGATAATGCACTTCATGTGTAAAAGAGGCCTCTAATATTATTATTTAATTAAATATAAATACTCAATTGATACATAATGGTAATTAAGTAGTACAATATTTTCCTAATGAATACAAAATTTGTACAATCCTATGCAAACAATAATACATACACGCCTAAGAAGACCTGTAGCTAGTACTTTCTAATCCAAGCACTCCTCCGATCCTACCATACAAACGAATGAAGCAACTGAAGTGTCCTCCATTCCTGCAATTGAAGTGTCCACCATTCCTGTAAGTAAATCCAAATGACAAAGAATGAAATTAAAGAGTCCCAAGTACTAGAAGTTAGTAGATATTCAAGCTTAAGGAATTACAACCTCACCCTCTTCTTTTGTAGTTGGTAGCATTAAACGTTCATTTGTCTATGGTGAAGGGATCTGATCATTGTTTGTAGTGAACTAATAGTAGTTCACATATCATAGTTCAAGAAGAAGTTAGAGGTAGAGCAAGGGCATAGTTCAAATAGGGAAAGAAAGAGAAAAGGGAAGATCAAAATAAAATAAAATCTAAGAAAATAAAAATCTTGTAGTAATCTAAATGAATAACCCCAACCCACCAATGTTCAAGGGAAGAGAAACTCAGATAAAATAACATCTTTACAACTCAGAAATAGAAAAGGTGAATTACAAAGAGTATATTAATAAAATAGAATAAATTTAAACGGACCTGGGAATAGAGGTGCCTCTAGCAATTCCACTGCCCCTGCAGAACTTGATCTTCCTACATCATAGAATATCAAAGAATATATTAATATATAAAAAAGTAGAAAGAAAAAAACTTATACATAAAACAAAATACAAGGAAAGTCATGACTGAAGCAAGCCCTACTCTAGCTCTCAGATCTGAGATATAACATCTCATATTTGAGATTTAATCTAAAAGGACCTCCCAGAGCCAAAGAAACTCGCTAGAAAAACTAGGGAGAAATAACAAACTCTGTCAAAAGCAAGGAGATAACCAAAAAAAATGGAGGGATCGGGGTGAAAACCACCGGATCTAAAAAGAAAAAAGGGGTTGCTGGGTTGTTTTGAGAGAGAAGAGCTTATAAAAGAAAAGGGGTTGCTGGGTTGTTTTGGGTTGTCAAAAGCAAGCCCTTTAGAAATTCAACTAGATCAAGTAATCTCACACTTTAAAGAAAATGGGTTACTTTAATGGTTAACCAATGTAATATTTAATTCTTTTTTTATACGTATTTCCATTTTTAATGTGTTCTATACATATTTAATTGGATTACTATTCTCAAGGAAGATTATCCTCAAATATTATATTTAACAAATTACTGCTATGTGTCAGTTGGTTTACATTTATTATATTTAAATCAATAGTCACCAATTCTTTAAAGTGTGAGATAATTAGTCACAAATAATGGTGACTAGTAACCAAAGTCATTAATCACCCATTCAAATGTCACCAAAACTATTTTGTTGCTATAAAAATGTGACTAATGCTTTCTTTTTTTGTAGTGGGGAATCTATCAAAATAGAAGTAAAGTTATATACGTACAAATATTTTGGTGATATTGTCTCATGGAAGACGCATAAAACCATGTCTCTGTGAAATTTTTAGATGCTTGTAAAAAGCCTCTTCTACGTGGATGTATTACCTAAACTTGATCGAGGACACTTTTTATTCACATACTAAGAAATATTTTAACTAGATGCCTTCAAAATATAGTTAACTAAATAGAGGCCTTCACTACACATGCCAAAATTTAAAAAGGAACAGATGGATTTGTGGAATTTGGACATCTAATTCTATTATATTTGTTTCTGTATAAGCACTACAAGTTTGAAATTGGCACAATAAACTTTAGATGAACTCTCAAAATGAAACCGTTTTTGGGGTGTTTTGTTGTGCACTCTAGCGATGTGGAAATACTCGCTTGACCTAGTTTGATGTCGAATTACTTGGAAGTAAATAGCTTTGAAGAAAGTTGAGGTTGAAACTTAAGTTTGGATACTTCATAAAGAAATTTGGCTTTAAAATGACTATGGGTGCTTAAAATCCAATCAAAATGGCCTAAACTGACTAATCCAGTCCAATCAAATGCACTTTTGATCATTTTGAAGGCCTTAGGCAGGTTGAATATAGATAGTTGTGTTCATACTTTTTTGCTCTCATACACGTGCGATTGAATAAATTTTGATTAATTTTAAGTCAATCAAAGTTATGTTTAGTCCATTTGAGATCCTGTAGGGGCTTTTTCTTTTCGGCAGCTACTGTGGGCCTAGGCTGCTGTAAAGAGCTAAATGTGTAAAAATTGTCTCTGGGTCTGAGTTCAAGAATTAGGCCCCGAGAATGCTTCGAAAGGGTAGCTAAGCCTTAGGAAGCACCTTGGTTACCTTCACTAACAAAACTAACAGTTACTTACAGATAAATTCTTAGCTTTGACATGATAGACTTGTGGTATGGAAGCAAAGCAATCATGAGTTTAGCATTGAAGAGAGAGAGAGTTGTGAGTTCATATGAGAAACATGGGTTCTAAGGAGAAGGGGAAGGGATTCTAAGTGGGTTTTTTGAAGAGAGAGAGGGATGAGGGTATATTAGGTGTGTTGAGTAGTTTCCGGCAGCTCGATGAAAACTCTGTCAAACTTTGGAACAGTTTACCAAAAGGAAAAATGGGGAGAGATGGAAGGAGATGAGGCTCGAAATTGCAGAGGTTTCAGAGGTGAGAGATAAAACTTGCTTTCCAGATATGTGTTGTTTGGGATAAAGAAGAAGGAGATAGAAGGTGAGGCACTTGGGCTTGATGTTTCCAGCAGTTGGAGAATAAGCTTGCTCAACTGCTCTGGTTGAGTTTAATGAGTAGGAGGTACCTTCTTTTATAGCCGCTAGAAGCTCCTCCTTCTCAAGAAACCCTAATGGGTTCTCTCCAATTTTGCCAAGTCTCCCCTTTCACCCCTTTCATTTCTCTTCTCTCCCTTCGATCCATCCCATTTTGTGAAATTCTCTTCTGCCCAATACTTTATCAGATTTTTGGGAATTCAGAAGTTTTCCCGCAGCCATTCCAGTGGTGATTTCTTATTTTTGGCTATCATCTCTCATCCTTTCCTCCCTTATTTCATGGCAAGATCTGGTAAAGGAAGGAGATAGGTAAATTTGGCTAGTCTGAAGGCTGCCTTTTCTCTTGCGCGCACCAATATCCTCTGGTTTTTTGAGCGATCTGCCTTAAGGTTTGTTTTGCCCACTTGCTAGAGCCTCCCAGCAGTTCACATACATGGGCAACTTTGGCTTTTGTCTTGGCTTTTGTCTCCAGCTAAGTGATGGAGATTGCAGATATTTTGCTTGGTTGCTTGGGCCTTCCTAAGGTGATGGGTTAACCCATTAAGGGAATGGGCTAATTTCCTAAAGTGATAGGCTATTTTATTGAGATGATGGGCTAATTTTTCCTAAAATATTGGGCTATTTCTCTCCTTTATTCTTACCCACATATTTGAGCTCAAGAAATGGGCTTGAGTTTTAGGGCTCTCAAGCAACCCAAAACTTCCATTTCTCGGCTCATCAATAAGCCTCATGAAAGCTCATTACCATCCATACCACAACCCACTCAGCAAGCCCCGAGCATTTTTCATGGCTTGGGCCCACTTAAACTTGTAGCGTGGCTAGGTAAATAATAATGATTTTTCGCTTGGCATTGCATATCGTTTGGCATGCTTGAATTTTGTCGCTTTGAAGAGGGATATGAAGCTTGACAGGATAATTAGCTTGGGGTCGTAAAGCCAGTGCTTATTTCAACTCTTAGCATGACAGATTACATATTTATTTGGCATGGCACGTGGATCATGACTCGTGCAAGCGTGAATGACAAACCTTCGCGTGCTCCAAATCAGGTCTTTTTTTTAATAAAGCATTGCTTTGGGTCGGAAATTTATTTGGGTCAACCCTGAATTTTTTGGGCCTCAACAGATCCAAAACACTCTTACTTACAATTTAATTTTTACTTCACATTCATTTATATATATGTAATTTGATTAGATAATATATTGAATGCTACGTCACCAATTAATTTATCAATATTCACTCGTCACATCATATTTATTTTTAACATCCTCAACTTTCTAATTTAGTATTTGTGGTAATTCAAGAGCCACCGCAACAATTTCGTCCCAGCATCACGCTGCTGCCACCACCTGCCACTCCCCAACGGTTAACCAAACAATGTATAAGTTCAGGTTATGAACCGTTGCGAAATCACCGTGAATTAACTTCATTTGCTTTAACTAATGATGTTTAATGGATATCACTATTCAAGCAAACTAACAGTTTTATCGGTTATCAAATTAATGAAGTTTAGAAATCTTCTTTCGCATGTTTGTTAGAATCTAGTTATTCAGGTTTTTAACCGTTTTTGGTAGTTATTTAGTTTTTTTTTAACAATCTCTAGTGGTTTACAGTTTCCATGGCCTTCTACTTTATATCCCAACTCTCTCACACATTTCCACAAACCCATCTCTCTTTCTCTCTCAATTTCCTATCATCAGCCGTGGAAATTAATGCAAAAGCTGATCAGCACTCAGCTACCATGCCCCTACTCCCAGTTTCATATAGCCCGTCAAACGACAACGTTTCGCAGTCTGTTAAATCAAGACGCATTTCCAAATTATCCGTCTTCCAACCCATTATTCTATTATCACCTACATTATTAATATTTGGGACCTTGGCATTGCTGTGCATTTTCATGTCCTTATTGTCCCAAGTTCATCCACAAGCCCCAAATGTCCAACTAAACTCGCTCTTCATGTCCAAATTTAACATCTCCAACACAACATTGGGGGCTAATTGGGACATGACCCTTACAATAGACAACCCCAACCTGCTCACATGGGTTCGTTTCAACCACATCAAGGGTTCAATGTCGTACAAAGATAACATCCTCGCGATAAGCTCCATCGAGCCATTCATGTTGGGATTGAAGGAACGAAGAACGGTGAGGGTGAAGATATCGACGATGGGGTTGGGGGAAGAGGATCGTGATCATCAGCTGGTGGTGAAGAAGAGGGTTTTGGATGAGATGATGAGCAAGAGACGTGAGGATGGAGCTGTGCATTTTAGCATGCAAATGTTTGTTTGGGCCACGTATAGGACTGGTTTGTGGGGGACACAACAAGATGTTGTGATGAGCCCTCAGTGTTTGGATTTGAAGGTTGGGTTCTCGCGTGGAATTGGGTTCGGGAGTGGGATTAGTGGAGGGCCTATGATGTGTTCTGTTCCTATATTAATTAATTGACCAAATTAGACTTTTTCTTTCTTTTTTCATGTAGAGGTTTTTAGTTTTAGATTGTTAATTTGATCGATGTAGGAGAATCAAAATCGAACCTGTAAATTAAGAACAAAGAAATGAATTGTTTTACGCATCAAAATTGAAGGTGAATATGAACGTGATGTTATGAAATTCTTTGATGATCTTTGTCTGGACTTGGATAAATAAAAAAGTGTATACTAGTGATTTATCTTATGAATTTGTACTTAACTTTTGATTTGCCCTATCTTTTTTTTTAAAGAAAATTAAGGATATAAACTTTTTTTTTCCGTCAATTTCTCCCTTACCGTCTAAATCCACAACATTTCATCTAATTTGTCGTTAAATATGAGGGCAAATTGGTCATGTTGTACTTCTAAAATAAAATAATTTGAACTTTGAAATAATAATAAATAATGATAGGAAAAAAAAAGGTTTTTTTTTTTTTTTTTTTTTTAAGAGTAGAGAAAATGTCATCCTCAGACTTCCTATTAGCCTCTGAATTTCTGCTTACCAACTCCACTTCCTATAAGCTTCATACCAACCCCTTTCTTCCCCAAAATTGAACACATCCCATACAACAACACCAAAACCTCCACCATATATTTGAACAAAATCCCCCATATGTACTTATTTGAACACACACAAAAAACCCAGATCCATTTGATCAAAAATCGCACAAGGGGCAGAGGGGTTGTGGTGAGGTGGGTGATTTTGTGGTGTCAGGGATGGACCTGGGGTTTGGGGGAAGAGAGAGAGAGTGTGTGATGGTTGTGGGGTGGTGGCTGTGGGAGGGTGAGTTGTTGAGAGAGAGATGGAGATTGCGATGGATAAAGGGGTGGTCGTGGGTTTAAGGGTGTGTTGTGAAAAGGAAGGCAGCGACGGTGGGAAGGGGGGATGGGTTGCGAATTAGTCTTGGGGTGAGTTGCAGGTGGGAAATGGGTAGTCAGGTTGGGGAAGAAAAAGAGAGAAGGGAGGGGGGTTCTGTGGGTAGGATAGGTTTTTGTTTTGTTCCTTTTTTTTATAATTTTTTCTAAAAATATAAATTTTATTTTAATAATTTAACTGAAAATTGGATGCAATGTTGATGATTTAGACGGTAGGGAGAAAATTGGAGAAAAAAAAATTTTATATTTTTAATTTTCTAAAAAAAAAATGATAGGGGGTCAATTGAAACCAAGGTATAAGTCAAGGGACAAATCACTAGTATACCATAAATATTTCACTACATAAATGAAATAAACAGAAGATTTCTAGAATTTACACGTGCTCTTACAGAAATTTCATTAAGTATTTGGTGTGCAAATGAATTTTTATTAATTTACTAGAGTCACCCTGAAAATAAAATAATTATCAGAATATAACTCAAATTTAAATCTCCTTTTTTTCTATTAAAAACAACTAATCCTCCTCGTAAAAATATTTACTCTCCTCATTGTTTTTCGGTTGGATCCTCCACTTACATTATAATTGTAATTTATGCTAATAGGGTCTAGTTCAGTTAAAAAATACTTTGATTTGCAAACTATTGGTCTCAAGTTTGAATCATATAGCACCGTGATAGGTCTATATGAGAAACCCCACTCTCTATAGTTTGGACAAAAATTATTGATATTTGATCTATCCTTTCAGATGTACTTGACTCTTTCCAAACTATTTGCACTTGTGAAAGGACACGAACTGCAAACATCACTTCGTTTTACCAAAGCCAAAAAACGTCTTCAACCACCACGCGTATATATCCTTCAAAACAAATAAAATAATTGCCCTGCAAACGCAACTTGATTTTAACCGCTGCCATCTTCCCTCATTTGTTCCTCTCTTCTCCCTCATCATCTCCACCTTTCTCCCATCCATTATAAATCCTTAAATTCAGTAACTTATAATTAGTACTGGGAATTTTGCTTCACATATTGGATTGATTCAAGACCAAGGAAACTTAGCATCACAAGGTACGGCTTTCTTTCTCTATCTTTAAATTGTTATAAACTTCGTCTGGGTAAAATTAAGTTGTCAAAATCAGTAATTTGGTGAACGGTTATAAAATCCAAGTCTTGCAAATTGTCTCTTTGATTTGTCCTCTTGAAGCTTCTTATTTGATTAATTATACCAAGTGAGTAATCTATTTGGAGAGTGTCTTACAAGTATGTTTGTAGCAACAAATACCCTGCAATACTGCATTTAAGAACAAACTACCTACTGCCAACGGGGTCTAGCCTAGTGGTAAAGGGCCTTGACTTGCAGATCAGAGGTTTCAGGTTCAAATCTCACGGCATCATAGTAGTGTGTGTGTGAGAAATCCCCCACCCCTGTAGTTTAGACCATCACTTGTACTAAAAAAAAAAAAAAACTATTGAACAAACTACCTACTACATTTTATTTCTAATTTCTTGTTAGACTTTTTATAGCTTTGGCCGATCACTCTTTTTTTTTTCTTTTTTTTTTGGTTGTGAAATTAGTAAAATAGTATTTTTAAATTGAGGAATTAACAATTTTAATTCGGTCTATAGATTATATTAAAAAAAATGATGTTCTAACATGTTATATATTGCTAGACTACGAACCACGAGTATTCTCTTTCACTGAATAATCGGTGAAAATTTCCCTAACATATCCATCTTGAACTTTGTATTCTCTCTTTCAGGAAGAGTTATGCATGGCTTCTTTGTGGTGCAAAAAGTCTCCAGATTGCAGTAAAATTCGTGGATACATCCTGCTTTTTGTTATAGTGGTGAGTCTAGCAACAGTCATCGGATTTTCTCTCTGGTTCTTAGGCAACTATGTGGATTCAAAGTCCGGCCCAGGAACAGACCCCCTTGTGCTTCGTTTGGATGCATTTTCTCTATCGAATTTCGAGGTTTCGAATTCATCATTCTCAGCTGAATGGGAGGCCAAGTTGACATTTGGGAACCAAAACGGTGGCCTAACTGTTACCCTCAACCCCTTTGAGAGTTATGTGTTCTATAAAGAACGTGAGGCTCTATCATGTGCTTCTGTGGATGCAATGTTGCATGTTCCTCCAAGGAAACAGAAAACTCTGCAGATCAAATTTGATCCGACAAGTTGCGGAGGAGAACAGCCGTATGTGGAGGATCGAGTGATGAAGGAGTTGAGTGAAGATCGAAAGAGTGGTCACCTTAGCTTTAGTTTGAAAATGCGCATAGATGCTTCTTATAGTATGAGGGAGCTTTTGGGAATGGGAACCCAAGTGACTTTAAATCCTAACTGTTCAGGGTTGAAGGTTCAGTTTGAGGGTGCAAAAGGGGAGGGAAAGATAAATGGGGGCCGCAAGTGCACCATTCCATTACCTAAATGATCATGCAATTCTTACCGTAGGTAAGGGCCGGCTCTGAAATTTTAAGGGATTATAGCAGGCGAAGATAAGCTCATGAAATAGGATTAATGTAAATTTCGTATAGATAAGTTGTTTATTTCAAAAAAATTGAGTCCTTTTTACTTGGGCCAGAGCACTTGAAAAAAGTAGGCAAAGCCCAACTTGTGAGAAATTCTTGTGATTTAAAAGTAGCAGGTTTTGCTATATAAGGAATTATTAACTCAACAAGTAACGGATGTCACGTAAAAGGAAATCAAATCAATGTGATTTAATTTTCTGGTTTTCTTCTCATTTTAAATTTTAAGCACCCTTGCATTAAATCATTGAGTTTATGCCAAAGGATGCCAATTAGCATTAACACTGAGCTTATCCATTTTTGACCTCCATGAATTAATGACATAAATTTTTTGAACCAAAATGTGCACTGATTCTCTGAATTTGACTGCCATTTCAATATTAGTTTTTCCCAATACTCTCCCATTCACACCTTAACTCATTGCAGAAAAACAAAAATGGGCCCTTTGTGGTCTCGTCGCCACAAGGCACTGGCGGAAGAAATGTCCTTGAAATTGGCTGCTGCTACAATCCTCATCACATTACTTGCATTTGTCACCACCGTATGCTTGTCGTTGAACGGCGGCGTTCGAACATATCCCATTGCCATTGCTCAGCACTCTTTCTCTGTCTCAAACACAACGAAACTCGTCTCTGAACTGCAGAGCGCTGTTTGGGATGCAGAGTTGAAGTTCAGCCAGAACAGTGATCTGCAAGTTCACATCAAACACTTTCAGGGCTTCGTGTACTACCCGAAATTCGAACCGCTGTGGTGTGCCTCACTGAAGCCAGTGGACGTTGAGTTCAGGAGCCCAAATGGGCTGCACATAAGATTTGATATGAGAGAGTGTGGGGAGGAAGGGCTCGGGGTTTCGACAGAGGAAGCTCTGAAGGAGGTTCGTTTGGAAATGAAAATGGACCTGGTTGTGCCTTACCAGTTTGGAAAGACCAGAATTTGGGCCTGGCTTTGGGGATTGAGTGTTGAAGAATCTTGTTCTGAGTTGAGAGTTGAATTTGTGTCTTCGGTTGGAGAGGGGAAACTGATTGGTGAGGGAGGATGGTGCTTTGTTCCATTGCCTGAGTAATTTTGAGTTATGATCAACTCATGCCAATCTAAATAATCTTTGTTTTTGCTTCCCCTTTTATTTAATTTTGTTTTGTTTCTCCTCTAAATTATTACCTCACAGAATTAGGCATCAAGCAGACAGACACAAAGAAGAGAGTTTGAGTCTCCACTCTCCTCTCTTTTTTTTTTAATACGCAGAAAAGAAAAATATGAAACTGACAGGATCACCCTCCATTCATACTGAAGGAGACGAGGTTACGTGACTTTGCAGTTTTCATAGTGAAGTTTGAAAAGGGTCAAATAATGCCAAGATTTTGTCACTTTCTTCGTTTCAATGTTAAATGTCCTCGATTATCACAATCATGATTCATCACGCCTCGTTTACTTCTTTAGCTTTTATTTCCATGTTCGATTAATTTCTTAATCCCTTCATTTTCTCCCTTGATTGTTTCCTTTAAATATTCTAGTTTACCATTTTTAGTATAATTCTCTTGTATTTTTAGTTTTCCGTGTTGGATTAATTTCTTGTATAAATACTGAATTCTGCTCCCAGTAGCGCTATGGGCACCAACTTTTTTTATCAATTTTTTGATACCAACTTATGTAGCAACTGACATGGCAATTCAAGTCATTTGCCACCTCATCTATTTTATTTGAATAATTTAAATTAATGCACATAATCTATTTTAAATTAATTTATTTAACTTTTATATATTTATCTCTTCTCAAGTCATCTCCATCATCCATTCCCAGCCAACAGCTCCTCCATCGTAGCACCGCCACGATCATGATGATAGCAAATTGATGGTTACGTTTATAGATGATAAGATGATGCTCATCTCTGATTTTGGGTTTTGGACATTTATGGTTCCTGGATTTGGTTGAGAGTATGGCGAGGAAGAAGAATCAAAGGAGAGTAAAGGCATGAGCATATATATATATATATATATATATATATATATATATAGTTCTGATCTTTTGGACCACAGGAGTCCAAGAAATTTGTGGTCACTCACCGTTGGATGTAAATTCAACGGTTCACTCACTCTTGCACTCATTTTAAAAAACTTTTTTCAACCATTGGATTAATATCCAACGGTAGATAACCACAATCTCTTAGACTCCTGTGGTCCAAGAAATCATCGGGACTATATATATATATATATATATATATATGAATAGAGTTGGTGAATCATAGGATCTTATATGCAGTCTCACACCGATCACATCCCATATATTTGGTTTTTCTTTGGATGATAATCACTGGTTTTCTTTGAACTTGGCTGGAAAACTATTATTGCTTTGTTGATTATTAATATTATTGTAAATTCTACAAAACAACTAATTACGTTGATACTATGATTGGTATGAAAACATTGAGGATTTAACAAATCAGTTAAGAGAGGTGTGATGAGAGCTCTTCAATGGAAGGAATGATTATTGAGTTTCTAGGGCTTTTTTGGGGTTGGGGAAGGGTTCACCGTTGAACCAAAACTTATGGGTATTTTTCTTTCTTTTTATTTTGTTGGACAATTTCTCTTTCTTTTCTTTTTTTTCTTTTTTCTTTGTTCAGGAACAAAATGTGTAATTAAAAAAAATGACATGGCAAATGACAAGGATTGCAATCTCATGTACTACATCTATTGGAGAAATTATAGAATGCTATTGTATTACCATGTCAGCTAATTATACTTCCATTCAAAATATGTCATACGTCATTTTAAAAAAAGTATAATTTTTTGTTTTACAGCTGGACTTTTGCCCTCTAGAATAATATTTGAAAAAACAAAAAAACCAAAGACGCCGGAAACCAACTCCCACGACAACTCAAATCTTCCTACCTTGCACTACCAACCACCCAACCCAATCGCCCAAGGGTTTTGATTGGCCACCTGGTTAATCTAAAACAAGAACCACATAAAGAAATAACTGGAAATAACAATAACTGATTATTCCCTTTGTGGTTTCTGTACAAATGATTATCAACAAACCAAAAAAATAAAATAACCAGCACACTATAGAAACCTGTCGAGTCCCTAAACGAGCTTCATAATCCATGGACTATTGGGTTGGTGGAAGAAGTGCGAGGATGGGGATTGGGTTGTGGTGGGAGGTGGTTTCGAGTGGCTTCTTTGGGTTTTTCCTTTTCTAAATTTTTTTAATAAAAAAGTCTTATTCTACAGTTAAAAGAAAGTATTAAATTCAGCTGTAAAAAAAATTATAATTTTTTAAAAAAACATGATATATAGCATATTTTGAATGAAAGTACCGCTAGCTGACGTGATAGTACAGTATCATTCTATAATTCTCCATGTGTTGGTATCAATTAATTGGTAAACAAGTTAGTGCCCGTAGCATTATTGTTTTGCTCCTTTCAATTAGGGATGAGCATTGGTGGATCGAACAGGTTTGGACGTTACACATCATGTGAATCGGATTTATAACCACCGATACATCGACAAGTCCAACTCAGTTGATTTGCGGGTTGGGTCAGGCAGGCACCGCAAGTTGGAGGAAGGTGAAACTTGCACAGAGCCAAATAGATGAAGCCTTGAAGATGGAACTTTGAACTTGGTTGGTAGGTGGCTATGGCGGGGCGACAACTATATCAAGAGACAATTTCATATTTGGGAGTGAGGGAATGAGGGCCACGTCATGTTCATGTATGTAACTTGCAAAAAAATTGTACAATTTTCCATGGGAAAATTATGCTCTCCCCACGTAGCTTCTCCTCTAATAGTTGAGGATGAAGGAGATAAGCAATCAGACAATGGGAAAATTTTCAAGTATGGTGTTTCGGGCAGAGGCACTCAGAAAACACACCTAAGTATTCCCCTAAATAAACTCATGCTTGCAACACATGATCTTTAATGTGTGCCATTGTTCGTGGCCATGAAGATTGACATGGGGGTGCTAATATGCCAATTTTGCTAGCTATAATCCTTTTGTCTTCATCACTTATTTCCTTAACATAGATTACAACTCCTAATTAATTACCTTGTCCTACGCTCTTTCCGCGGCTTTTCACAGCACACCCACCTATTTTTACACTCTCATTTCCTTCAATAATTAATCTCCCTCCAATACACATTTTAATCCCCTACCCCAAAAACTCCCTCCTTCTCTCTCTCTCTCTCTCTCTCTCTCTCTCTCTCTCTCTCTCTCTCTCTCTCTCTCCCGGAAGATTCCTGAGAGAGAGAACGAACATCCCGTATATATAATTAATAGCAGCACATATGGCTTCCACAACCGAAACTAATCAACCCCGCTCCTCCGACCAACCCGCAACACAATCATCAGAAGCCCACCAACCTCGAGCCCCCATTGACCCCTACCCCCCGCCCGCCGGGGGCACCTATCCGCCATCCAACATGAGCTACGCGCACCCACAAGGATACCCCACCGTAGCGCCCCCCTACCACGGGTACCACCCGAGCGCCTACAACCCTTATTACGGGGACCCCTACTACACCACCACCTCCTACAACCAAGCTGACGAGGCCGCCAGCAGCTGCTTCCGGTGCTTCTGCATCATCATGTTCCTCCTCGTCATCTTCACCCTCCTTGCCAGCATCGTCATGTTTGTCGTGGTCCGCCCGGAAACCCCGGCCTTCAAGGTCGAGTCCTTTAGCGTCTCCAACTTCAACCTCGTCCCAGGGAGCAAAGTGCTCTCCGGGAAATGGGAGGCCTCCATCTACGTGGACAACCCCAGCTACAGGATGAAGTTGGAGATAGACAGGTGGGAGACCTCCCTGTACCACAAGGACAACTATCTCGCGATGGGCTCCGTCATGCACTCCATGAATCTCGAATCTCGGTCAAAAGGCACGATGCACATGAAGATGGAGACGTACAATACAACGGCGAGCAGCGCGGTAGAGGACATGGAGAAGGAGCAGAAGGAGGGCGGGAACGTGAGCTTCAATTTGAGGTTGACGCTTTCGTACGACATGAAAGCCAGTGGTTTTTTGTATAATCACTATAGTAACTACAGAAGTGGGACCCTCCGGGTGAAATGCTCGGATTTGAAGGTGCCGCTGCCGGCGGGGTCAAATACTGGCAGCATGCCCAGTGGGAGCTCGAAGGCATGCGATATCTCCGATGGTTTCTGATTATTTAGTCATAGACGAGAAATGGGTCGGATATTTTTTGTATGGTCTCTCGGTCTCATTTACTTTCTTCCCATGTCTCCTCCATATGTGGGAATTGTGTATTTGGCTAACTTATATTAGACGAAGTCATATGTTCATAATTTTAGAAACCCTTAAATCTGTTAATTTTATTGTAGAAAATTCTTTAGACTATTGTTTCTAGGATTTCTTGTGCTTTGTTTAATTTTAATTTTGTTATAACTATATAGTGACACATAATGACTAACTCGGGATCTGACCGTATTTCTCTTTTCAGTATTAAAAGGCATTAGTCATATTATTTCATGTTTGTATCGAATTACACAATACTAACCGAAGTTATAGAAGATTCTTAATCCATTCATTAATCATGTATGGTTAACTAAATGCAAAATTTCTCAACTTTAACATAAGTTACTCATTCTTTGATAAAAACATATATATAGTTTATATTCAATTGAATATGTTTGGATAAATTTTAGCTTTCGTTATTGACCAATGATATGGAGAACACTGCACAATGTGATCCGCGATCGTCCCTTCATGTCTATTGTTTTTGAGGCACTTTGCAAATAAGTCTCTCCAAATTCTATTTCATAATCAAATTTGAACTAAAAAAATAAACCTTTAGACCCGACTTTTATTGAATCTAATAATACCAATTGATAGGTCAACAGCGTTTAGCTCACTGAAAAAGTGATATTGACAGGAGAATAATTATGTAGTTTAGACTATTCAGTCCTGATCTCTCAGACCACAAGAGTCCAAGAAATTGTGGTCACCCACCGTTGAATATTAATCCAATGGTTCAAAAAAGTTTCTTAAAATGAGTACAAGAGTGAGTGAACCGTTAAATTTACATCCAACGATGAATGACCATAAATCTCTTGGACCCCTGTAGTCCAAGAGATCAGAACTGCTAGACTATTATCACCAACATTAGGATGTGTATTGCACTAATTGTGTTTTTTCTTCGTGAAAAAGCTCCATTAAACGAGTTGACAAAACATCTATAAAAAGTGTTAGGCTCAACATTATGCTTAAAGCAAAGGCCACCAAAAAAAAAATAACGAAGTAGGAGTCCAACAAACACGCATATGTCCATTTGGGCTTTATCGATTCAAATACGCGGAGCGGGTAACCGCGAACCCGAACCCGCTTCGCATAAGAAACAGATAGGGACAATGACGAGCCGACAAGTGTCACCACCGTAGAAGGCGGGGAGAGATTCCTCAGTGCGGCGCTTCAACTTAAGTCTACGCCCTCTGCCAAACAAAAAAGAATACAAAAAGAAAAAACATAGAATTACGCGTTATTTGCCAAGCAATTCTATCAACAATCAAACTGTAGCCCTCAAGCAACTTTGTGCTCTCAGAAATTTTTTTTTTTTTTTTGTGGTAATTTTTTTTCGCATAGTATATCTATCGTATCGACCGACCAAACACCTCCTCCTCTACCTCTACGCCTACCTTTTATTTTTTCCTTACCTCTCTGTCTCTTGGAAACCAAAAACTCAATTAGCTCTCTCCGCTCTCAAATGGCTACCTCAGCTGCCGGCGCCGATGATGGTCGTAACAAGACGGTGACCGGCTACCCAGTTGAGCAGGGTCAATTCGCAGCCGGCTACCCAGCCGCCGGAGCCTACCCCTACGTGGCCCCACCGCCGCCTCCTCACGCCAACACTTACCGGCCCATGGGCCCACCTCCTTACTACGCCCCTCGGCCCACTGGGCCCATCACGCCCAATAGGCCCACCCTCCTCTGCCGCCTCCTCATTGCCGCCATCGCCGTCTTCGCCATCATGTCCCTCGTCTTCTTCATCGCCTGGCTTGCACTCCGCCCCCGCCTCCCCGAGTTCCGGGTCGAATCGGCCTCCGTCTTCCCGCTCAACGCCACTGGCTCCGAGCTCACCGCCACCTGGGACCTCACCCTCCTTGCCAACAACCCCAACCACAAGCTCAGAATTTACTACGACAGCATCCAGGCCTCACTATTCTACGGCGACGATTACCGGCTCGCCACGACGTCGTTGCCTCCCTTTGTTTTGACCAAGAGGAACCAGACGCGTGTCGGGTTCAAGCTGGCGACGGTGGGGGAGTACGTCGGCAATTACGTGGCCAAGGGGATCTCCGACGAGAGGGATCGTGGGTCGGTGAGGTTCGGGCTAGGAGTTTTTGCTTCGGTTCGGTTTAGGTCTGGAGTGTTCCAGTCGAGGCCTCGCGTGTTGCGGGTCTTCTGCGAAAGGGTCGATTTCGGGTTTGCCCAGAAGAATGGGACGGGGACTTTGACGGGTCAGTCAAGTCCGTGTGTGGTTGACGTGTGACTGTGAGTATAATTAGTCCATTGGATTAACACAAATTGGTAAATGCTATATTTAGTCGTTGTTCATGATTTTGGGTTATGGAATATAATTCGTGATCTTCTGAATCCAATTTCTCTCTGTTCTTTTATGCTAGCTAATGATAGTATATTTTTTTTCAATTATTTTATTATGATTTCTACTAGTTTTCTTTGTTTTGGAGGTAAATACCATTTTCCCCGTTTTGCATATGCTAATTGGCATTTGAAGTGTTGAGATGGGTTAGATGATAATATGGGACATTGCCACATTAGGTTTTGTATTTGTGTTAGAATAAAGAGCAATGTGATTGTTTTTAGTGTTCTGGGGCTTTGTCATTGTGATTCAAACTCCAGAGCCAGAGACTGTAGGGTATTGAGTGTTGCTTGGTGAAGCTTTAATCGAGTGTTGACTCATTTGGTAGAGATGCATAAATGCATTCTGAATGGATTATAGGGTTTTCCCTCCACCCTTGAATGCCACTTACCACACAGTCACAAGGAAAAAAGTAAGTGCGCACCAACCGTAGTTGTCTCCAAGCATAACATTTGAAGAAACTCATCCCTATTGTTTGTTAATGATATCAAACCATTGTTCGTGCCTTCAAAGATTATGCGCTTGAGAAGAATGGTAAAGACTTTATTTAAGCATTGGATTTGTGGTAGTGGCTACTAAGCCTCTCTGTTAGGATGTCTGTTTTATTGTGCTTAATGCTGGTTGTAAGTCTAGGGTTGTGATTCAAGCTGTTGTCTTGTGATTCAAGTCAATAGTATTGGAACAGTACAAGATTTTCCTGGGGAAGGGGAGCTTGGTCTACTAGGAACTAGCAAGTAGTGTGATTTTACCTATGTATTGAGAAATTGTTTATTGTTTTGCTCTCGAAGAATTAAAACGAATCTCTCTACTTACTTCATCATCGTAGAGATCAATTCTTTTTATAGGAGTTTGGTGTTATTTGTTCTCTCTCTCTCTCTCCGCCCATAGGATAACATCATAATGTTTATCTTTTCAGACTCTGAATTTGTGCTCATGTAAATGTGGTGTTGAATGTTTGCTTGTAATGGTCGAATTGTGCTTTAGGCACTACTGTACGAGTAACGATTAAGAGGAGTGGCTAGGTAAAGACTGTAGTTGCAGTTAATTTGACTTCCAAACCATTTCTACTACAATGTTAAGTTTCATAGTAGGTTATGATTTGGGTTCAGTTGATATATGATAATAATAGAACTGTTGTCAAATGTAAAGTCATTCTCTTTCTGATTTTGTAGCTGTTGTCAAATGTAAAGTCATTCTCTTTCTGATTTTGTATTTACTCCTTTCCTGGCTGCTTTCCATTTAGGTTTTTTCCTTTGAAACTCAGCTGCATGTCTTCTTGTAGGAGAAAAAACACCAAACTTTTGTTCTGGCAACATTTTAATTACGTCATACTGTATTGCATGTTTTCTGCTCCATTTTAACTGTGTCAATATGCTGTTAAGTTGGCCAAACAGGGAACTTTTTATGTTTGCTCTGTACTACTACGTCAAAGCTTGCCTGTATTAGCTTTCACACTTTCAGTATAGTTCTGAGCTGATGTAGTTGCATTGTTATTGTTGAAGTTTTGATTTTGAAAAATTCAGAATTTTGGGCTCAGAAGCCATGCGAGGTTGGAGATTAGAAAAGGGGCATTGCTCGTCTTGCCCAATGCGTTGATGTTACTTGTTTTTAATACTTAAGAGAAGCAATTATGTGCTTCTGAAGTCTCTTATCATACTTGAATTTTAGTACTGGTTTTAAACTATTAATCTAGTGATGCCAAACACTGTCCTTTTGTCCTTGATGCTGAAGTGGTTTTAGTTTTACTTTGATTTTGATGATTTCATTTCTGATGTTTATAGGTGTTAGAGGTTAATGTGTGTTGAGATTGTTTTTCTGCTCTTTTATTTTCTGTTTGTGGTTGAAACTTGAAACATAGAATCAGTTTCCAAAAAATTGAATTCAGTATTTCAGGTTGGTACTGTAGTTCCTATGATTGGTGACATAGTTGTAGCTCAACAGGTAGTTCATATTTTCCTAATTTTAAAAGAACTTTTTATTTTAAAGGTCCTTTTAGTGACATTTTTGTTTTTTACTTTTAAGCTTTTCTTTAACGAGGTAGAGGGGGAGAGGTGGACGGTTCTTAGGAGAAAGGTGAGGGAAAAAGGAGAGAAAAAATACTTCAAAAGTTCTAAAAAGTAAAAAAGCAATTTAAATGGCTTTTAGCCTGTTACTTTTAATTCTCTCTACTTCTCCTGTCTTGTTCATCTCTTTCATCTCCTCCATCACTTTAATTTTCTATAAAAGCTGTTATCAGGGATGCCTTCACTCCGCGTTTTTCTTTTGCTGGCATTTATGTAGTAGGCTTCATCTATTAAAGAGTTATGATTAATCAAGGCATGAGGCATCAGTTTCAGTTAGGCGAAATTAGGTTTTCAACGAAGAAATAAAGCCTTACAAGTTCCTCGTCATTACTTGCATGTACTTTGCTTTTGAACTATTCCATCATCAGTTCAACAATTGATTGATGTGTAGAATTTGGTCTTGGGTGTATTGACTTGAGATAGGTTGAAGATGTATTTAGTTGGTCCATGCTTAGAGCTCTGATTTGCTGGCTGAAATGGTTTAACTTTTGGAAATTTTCCTCTCTATTTCACCGGTTGTACAGAATCATGTGTCTATTATGACGTGACACCTTAACGACCCTAAACTCGGACTAGAAAGAGTTCAATCCCTCCCTCCTATATATAAGTATTAGCAATTGTATAGGTATCTTTGGTTCCACCGCTTGTTTAAGTAAGGAGGCAGTGGGATGAAGTGGTTGCTTGGCCGACAGAGCTTTCTGGGGTGGCCTAAATAACTTTATGAAAGCCTATATATTATGCAGATAGCATTGGCAATGGAATTATTTATAAACTAATAACACTTTGATTATATCTTATAAACATGATAAGATTCTCAGACACGATAATAGTGTACATATTTGTATATCTCCAGTTGGACATGATTAGGACGCTAGTGGATTGAGAGAGATTGACATTGATTTTTAGTGCATGTAAAAGTAATTGTGTAAATATCTGGGATGTTTCTTCTTTTTTTTCTTTTTCTTTTTTTCTGTTTTCTTATGGGCCCGTGAAGAAACAGCATTGGAATGAAAATTCTGTGTCCAAATTAGGAACGCGTGAGGGATGAGACATGGTTGCCCTTTGTCATTTTCTACTGCTGATTAGGACAATCAGAATGTGGAGGGAGCTATTTGATTGATGATTGAACATAAGAAACTAATCAAATTATCTGTTGTGAAGTTTAATAAAAGAAGAGACACAAATCTACAAGTCTCACGCAATGAAAGCTAAATCCAGATTTATTTTTGTAAGAAAACAAAGTCGTCCTACTAGCAATTGACTGATTTCACTTGACCAAAAGGTTGGGATAGCAATTTTTCCCGTCACACCCAATCTCCACATTGATCTGTCCCGAATGGGATGGGGATTGAGGCTTCTGCCCTTTCTCCATCCCATTCCGTTTTACAACTATCATGTTAAAGAATGATAATTGTTTTGTTGACTCTTAAATTTAAGCTTTTATGAATGGGATGTGGAATTCGAATCTCAATGAAGAAGACGATATCCAATAGGGTTTGAGGCGGGATTGTGGATATTTAACTTTTATGGGGATGGGGATGAGTGTGAAATAATTGTTTCTTCGAGTAAATTTTGTTAGGGGTATAACTTACCACGAAGCTACAAACCCAACATTATTGCATATGTTTCTTCCTTTGCAGGCGAAATAGTCCTCTGGGAGGGTGCAAAGGATAGGAAGCTTCTCACTGGCCATGTGACGGCATGTGGAAAATACGTAACAAAAGGCTTTACTTGGTGGCGTTTACACCTACGCCATTATTATTATTAGGCACCATTTTATATTTATATTCAAAACTCAAAGCAGTGCATGAACTGATGCAAAAAAACAAAAACAAAAAAGATTTAGGGGCTTTTAAGATATTTCCATGTTGAGTCGGTTAGCTTGGCAAGTCAGTTTGATCTTAAGGCTTTTCATAATTCATTCATAATGTAGGAAAACACTTAAAAGGAAAGTGATTGCTTGCATAATTACTTATGATAATTTTGATCTCCATTTAAAGGAAAGTGCTTGGATGATCCCCTTTTTTTTTTCTTCTCAAAACTTGCTTTCAAAGTTCATTTTCCATCATATTTCAACTCCTTTTCTTCAAGATACTTCTACCATCATACATCATAGATGCATCCAAATGACTATCTAGGGTTCATTGGCTCATCATCACCCACTATTAGTTTCACTTTTTTATTAATAGGGTGATCAATTACCCTTCAAACCAATTCAAGACAGCTTAATCAACCCAATTAGATAGTCATCATTTTGTGTCACCAAGAATATTATCCCTTTCTTTCACCTCCATGTCTTTTCTTCCCCATTTTTCTTCTCATTGTTTTTGGAACTCTCCCCTTCTTAGAATGACCCACCAATCAAAGGGTTTCTTTCTTCTCTCTCCCCCAATGCTTTATTCCACCAACTTTTTGTTTTTGTCTCTTTCATTAACCCATGGTTAACAGAAAGAAGCATAGCCACAGATTCTAGTCAGATTTTAGCAGCAAAGCGCATGAAGACAACAAACGAATCCATTGGGTGCAAGTTGCATAGAACAATTTTGGCTTTGGGCATTCATATTAACCACAAAGGTTAGGTTAAAAGTTAATTGTGATTTACTTAACAGAGATTTAAACAGGAAATTGGGATTTGGTGGTTTCAAAGAAGATCTTGTAGGGACATTTGTAATTCCCAAAGTAGGGATAAAGAATCAGCATGGATGTCAGTGCAAGTGCAGAAGAGAATACCTTTGTGTGTGTAGAATCTAGTAGGCATTGGCCACAAACCACCCCACCCTTCTTTATGGACATTTGGGGATATCCTTGGCTTCTTTTTGCGGCTTCCATGTTTTGTAAAAGTGCTTTTACCCAAGGCATTTTCTTCTTGTTTTTATGAGAAAATTGAGAGAATCAGCAGCAAAGAATTTGGTAAAGGGCCCTCTGCATTCTCTGGAAACTGCACTAAGTGTACTTGGTTTCTTTGGCCACAGTACATAAGAGATGCAACAAGAGGAAAAGAAAACAATCAAATAAGTTCTACAGCACCAAGTACCAAATAATTGAACTCCAACATGTCTATGAGTAAGGCTCCAATGATTCAAATTTTGGGTTTGGTCGTACCCAAATAGTAATATTCTAAAGGAAAATGCAACTAAGATCAAATATTTCGAGCCGCTTCCGTGAAAAATTCAAACTTTCTTTTTTAATACTTCAATCACATAAAAATATAAACTTTGAGATTCAATAGCTAAATACATGGCAATTGAATCATGAGCCGAGATCATAAAGAGCATACAAGTATACAAAGTGGATGTCATTGTAGGTGTCAAATGAGTGAAGAAGAAGAAAAGAGTCATGTGCTTTTAGGTGTGCCAACTAATATTATCTTTCCATGGTTTGATCTCAAGTCTCATATCTGGATGTGGTTTTCTTCTCTTTGGATTTATATATGACAATATATATATATATATATATTTATATTTATATATATTTTAAAAAAACATTTAAAACACCCAAATTTATACACCAGTCATATTTTATACTGTATTTCTTTTTTCTAATATTATAACACTTAAAGAAAACCCAAGTAAATGACAAATAGTGTATCATATCCACCCACCATCTAATAATGCTAAATTAGTAGAAAGTTAAGTCTTTTTTTAGCAGTGTTTCTTTCATTTGATCCAAGACTTTTCTACAAGAGGCCTATGTCAGAATTAGTTATTTGATTTCATAAGACTCTGCCAGAATTTGACTCAGCAACAACCAATTTCTAACCATGTGTCTTCAAGCCAAGAAATAAGACAAAGTAGGCCCTTCTGAAGATTTCAACTTTTGTGAATTGCTTAACTTTGAGCAAATTGATGGTGCATAGAAGAAATTTGATTCCCTATATTTTTTTCTTCTCACTTGCTAATATCCAGTCATTCGGTTGCAAACGACAATGACTTTCATTAAATGAAAATTGTTTCATAGGAAAACATCCAAATGGTTAAGAACTTAAAGAAAGTTGATGTTTGAAGTATATTTTAGAGAGGGGATAAGGAGAACAACACTTTCAGAAACAATGAAGGAAGAGAAAATTTTATATATTGATTAAGATTATCGACCTGATAACGAGAGATTCACCTTAATCAGCGACTCATTGTCCGTACACATATCAATAATTTTCATGTAACGTAATCTTGTTCGGCAAGCTTCTATCACCATTTGAGAGAGAGAGAGAGAAAAAAAATTGTATAAAATTAAGAGGTAGATAAAAATTGGTCATAGGTTTGGTCATTGGTGGTTGAGGAGACTTTTAGAGCTCGATGTCGATACTAAATGTGTGAAAAAACACATCATGGTCTTGTAGTTCATATTCACACTTGCCAACCGACATAATCAATTTCTAGTTTCTACCATCAATAATGTATTGGAGTGTAGTTTGGTTTGGTGCTTTTAACTAAAATTAGTACATGTATTGAAATTATTGCTCTCTTTTTTTGTTGCCCACGTACCCTTTTACCATCTGCTGGGAAAGTGCAGTGCAGCTAACCCTACTTTTCCTTGATTAAAAAATTATTTTTATAAAATAAATAAATAAATAAAAAAACCGTTCTCAATGTTGTTTTCTAAGTAACATTTTAGGATTTTTAAAAAGCAAAACAAAATAATTAAAGAAACAAAACTGATGAAAGAAAGGCTAACAATTTTCTTTCTGGGAAAGCAATGGGTTCTTTATGAAAAAGGGTTTAAGCTTTTAATCCACCCAAACAAAGTCTTTGTTTCTAATTCATCAGAGGTTATGAAATTTTCAATACATCCACATCCAAATCATGTTTTTTTTTTTCCTTTTTTTTTTCTTTTTTTTTTTCCTTCTATGTTGCATCATTGTTAGGCTTTAGGCTTTAGGCTTTAGCTGGTGGGAGAAGTAATATTTTGGAACCCAGAGGTTTCCTCTGTCATGATAAGTGGGGCCAAGTGGGTGCAAGAGACGTGTCAATTAGACTTTTCCCATGTATCCATATTCAATCGGACGGTGGTGAAGAGTCTTGCTTTTCCAAACACTTTATTGAAGTCACAATCGGCCCATTCACATTCTAAATTCTAGTATAGAAAGAAATTTTAAAAAATATGTTATTTTCTTTAGGCTTTTTGTCTTTCTGAGTTGATTAAGAAAAAGCAGTGAGCTTCACTTTTTGACTAAGCGAGCACAACACAACTGAGGGTCATGGATTAATACAATCGTACTCATTAAAACTCATTTATATTGTTTTTTTATATAAATGATATTCTATTTTAATTTATTTTAAACTACATAGAGGGGTATTCAAACTCGGATGTAAACACTGAAATTCACTTACATTAACAATGAAGATCGATGGCAGACAATATTAATGATATTTTATTACATATATAACTATATATCTTGAAGCTAATGCCAATAGCGTATTACTTGGATCTGGTTTTGAAAAGAATTAGGGTTTGAGCAACAAGATCTTTCTTAGTGACTTGAGCCTCTATAGTTTATTGAATGGACTTTAATTTTGATTAGTTGTAAAATAAAGAAGATTAATAACTTGTTTTGAAACACTGAAACACATGAGGTTTTTGAGGAGAATTATGAAGAAAAGATATGAACCAACCATTGAGATAACATGTGGGTGAGCTCGACAAACAATTTGAAATCCTGTTTGTTGAATAAAGCCAAGCATAGAAAACGATTGGTCTTAACCCATCACACCATATGGGCATCTTAACTAGGACACATCATGCAGTGAACAAAAACCCAACAAATTTCATCTAAGTTATTTAGATCAAATCATATAAATAATAAACCCAATTAGTAGCTATAATTGATGAGCCTTGTCAAGTGACACATGATGACATAAGGTATTTGTGTAATTTAATTGGTTAATGCCCATGGTTATGATTGAGTAATAAGAAAAACCAAACAATGCCTTGGTACTGAAAATTGATGGGTCACCAATTTCCACTACCTTGCTACACTACCACCAAACAACTCAAAAGCAACCAAAAAGTTCTTTAAAAAATAAAAGTTATTGGTTAGTGCTGGTTAACGATTTATAATATTTGGTTCATTGTCGATTATTTGATTGTTATTATAAATATTAACTTTAATAGACAGTTACTCATATAAAAAATAGAAATTCAGAGTAATTTTGGAATGAGACCGTAATCTAATATTAAACATTTTTTTTACGCGAATAAAAAACTAATTTTCCTCATAATTAGTGAAAGTACTTTGAAATGTCCCTAAACACATTACACCTACTTTAGCATACTTGCTTTTCCACCATACATACATGATCACATAGATCATCATCATCTTCATTAAAAACCATGTAATATATATACCCCCACACACATCCCCAACCAAAGCTCATTTACTAAAGGGTCAACTCTCAAACCCAACTCTAACTCAACTCCAACCGTCCTTCCTCTCTCTCTCTCAGTCTCCCTCTCCACCTCCACCGCAAACTACCGCGGCCGCCGCCATGTCGTACAAGGACTGCGGCCAACACGGATACAACAAGCGGCGAAGGAGGTTTAAACGCTGCTGCGCCGGGCTCCTAATCTTCAACTTCATCCTGCTCGTCACCATCCTCATCGTGTGGGCCATCCTCCAGCCCTCCAAACCCCGCTTCATCCTCCAAGACGTCACCGTCTTCAACTTCAACAACTCCGTACCCAACGTCTTCTCCTCCAGCTTCCAGGTCACCGTCTCCTCCCGCAACCCCAACGACAAGATCGGCATCTACTACGACAGGCTCAACATCTACGCGACATACCGTAATCAGCAGATCACCTTCTCCACGCTCATCCCGCCGGTGTACCAGGGTCACAAGGACGTCAACGTCTGGTCGCCGTTCATCTACGGCACCGAAGTCCCCATCGCGCCGTACAATTCCCTGGCGCTGGACCAGGACAAGAATGCCGGGTCGGTTTTTTTGCTGCTGAAGATGGACGGCCGGGTGAGGTGGAAGGTCGGGACTTTTATCTCGGGCAGGTACCATTTCTACGTTCGGTGCCCCGCTTTTATCCCTTTGGGTCCGAAGAACAACGGGGTTGTGGTCGGAAATAACGCCATCAAGTACCAGCTGCTGCAGCATTGCAAAGTGAGCGTGTGAAGAAGAAGATGGACGGGAACTGGAGGCTAAATGTTACCGTTAAGACGCCGTTAGTTCATTTTCTTTAATTTTTCTCAAATTTCTTCTTCTTTTTTTCTTCTTAATTTGAACTTTTAGTTGGAGTCTTTGCGTCTGGTTATATAATTATATATACGCTTTGGTGTTTTGAATTGTAAATTTTGCTATAGAATAAAAACGGAGGATTATGATACAACGTATAGCAAAATTGCAGTCGGTCGGTGGTGATTGATTTTCAATTGTATAATTTAAATTTATAGTTTATTTTATATAATTCAATAATCATGCAATTGGATACAGGTGGAGGTTGGGGTGTCATTTTCTTTCAATTTATATTTTTTTTTTCTCTCTTCTAATAATTTTATTTTCTTTTGGGGAATTACTTAAATAAATTATGTCAATTTTGTATTCCTCAAGCTATATGGACATCATCCTTCCCCCTTCATCATTAATTTAGTTGTACCACTTAGCTGGAGAAGTCTTCGTCAACAATTTAAAATTTAGAATCCCACTTTTTTTTTAATTCTCTCACATGGGATGAGTCTTTTTTTTCTTTTTCTTTTTTTAAATTTTATAGAAAAGAGTTTAATTCGATTGGCATAAAAATGGCCAGAAGCTAAGGAAAAGGAGAAGAATATGAAACATACATTAATCCGTAGTAATGCAGTTATATTGAATGTGATGAAATGTTGCTTCCATTATTTACGAGTGGTCCCACTTGGGAAGGTTGGTGGATGGGGCCTACATGGGCTTCATGGGTTTATAAAAGAAACCTATAAATGATATTAGGGCAGGCAGGAAGAATCGAACTTAAAATCTTAGATGCATTGATAAATACTGTTAATTATTTTAGCTATAAATCTCCTACCGGATAAATGTGGCTAAAATTGGTGGAGCTGTAGTAGCTAGGGTGGGGATTATTAGGAATTTTGGATGCGTTGGTTTTGGAGTGGAGTTTATTTATCGTCTTCCACACGGTGGTGGTGGTCCTTTTCAACCCCCCCTCCTCTAAGTGAGAATTTGCTCTTTCTACCTACTAATAATGGAGAGATGGAAAGGGACTTTCATGAATAAAAGTTTTCAACATATGGCTCTCATAAAATGTGACATATTGTTGAGCTAAGGATATATAGAATAGAGTGAAGAGATAAAGAGTGGGGGGGTGGTCTGTGTCAAGCTCTGAAGCTCATCACATGATTGCGTGCACAATGAGTCAAAAGCAAGCAGACAGAATTATATTGTGCGCATTCATAAGATTTTGGTAGCATTTTGATGAGTTCAAAATTATTGGCATGATCAATTAAGATTAGGATCCAGAGGAGTTGGTGTGCATGTTGATTTTGAGTCATTTTGATCACAGCTGGCATGAACAATTTTAAATAAATAAATAAAACATAGCATAAATGAAATAAGGTTGAGATTTGAGAGGCCTGTCTCAAAGAGGGGAATTGGGCTGCCTGGCCATGAAACGCTTACAAAAACCATCAAAGTGAAAAATGAAGCAATAACATAAAACAAAATTTTCATGTTTGGTGGGTGGCTTTGGTAATATATTAGTTTGACATGGCGAACCGACTTCAAACCCTAAAAAGTCTAGGGAGTTGCCCTAATGCGACTTTCAGGTTAAAAGTAACATGGGGGGCATCTTATTAATTCCACAATGTCTAAACTATGGGAGGCTTCCTGGTTTTAGGACCAAAATATGTGAACAAAATAACTTCACATGCCAACAGCAACCCAACTGGTGACACACTTGTGACAAAATCTCATGACTCGGGAAGAAGAACATGTCCCAAGAAAGATAAGAAGATAAGTTCTAGCAGTACTCAAATAAAACCAAAATAGGATTCCATTTCTTCCCCAAAAAATAGTAGGTTCATGGCATGTTTATAGGGAGAAAACCCGTCCATATGCTTATGCGTATAATGAATTTAAGTGATTTTAAAGTCCGTTTGGATGAGGGATTTAGGCTTCCATGAGATTTATAAATCTACATTGGCTAAATGCCTTGTTTGGCAAGTTCAAAAAAAGAAACTTCAAAAATGACTTGGGATTTAAAGGAGGGATTTGTAAAGCCCAAATTCCATTATGAAATAACACCTAAACATGCATTACTTTGAAATTTCCACACTCGAACGCGACCAAAGCCAACGACAAAATAATTAGCCAAACAACGAATTTTACTAATCTCATCATTGTGAAGTCCCTCACCTTAAAATCCCATCACTTCAAAATCTCTTATCCAAACACAACCTTAAGCAATTTTCTCAAAAATTCATTTAAAATCACTTACTTAAAATGATTATTAACCTATCTAGAATCATTCACAAACAAACTCTTAATCTTGAAATCGGTTGCTATGGAAACCTTTTAACACTAATCAGTGCAGATAACAAATTACCTTTCGGAGTTTTGGGCTATACTGCCTTCTGCTTCAAGTTAGGCTTTGTGATCTCTAGGCCTCATGAAATTACACATGTGATCTGATGGGCCAAGTTGGGTCAGGCATGGATCCATGAAGATGCATCGGTTATCCCACGAGTTCTATTTTCTTCTCTTTGTTTCGAAACCCTAAATTTAAAAGTCCACAAGTTAGGCCAGTTTTGATGAAAGAAAATCTAAACGCATCCATTTTAATCGTGTGATATTTTTCAGGACAGGTGGACTATACAGCGTTAAAATAGTCATACGAAGACAGAGATCACTACATGTCACATGTGATGATGTCAATGGTTTAGAATTGGCCGTAAAGAACTCTGAACAAGTCATCCACGAAAGCTTTATAGATAGACTTTGGCCATGCATAGTTTATTTAAAATTCATTGTCATATCTGTGGATTTGCATGAATTTCAATTCAACAGTGGAGATGGACATTTTCTTTTTTTTTTGGTTTTTTTTCGGTATGTGCGTCAACACGGATTAGGTTGCTTAATTACAATGTCGTTTGGCGGTGACAAATCATATTACTAAATGTAAGAAAGGAAGTTAATTGAGCTGGGTTTTTTGTTTTTTCACAAACAAAACGACAGAATGTTTTTTAAAATATATAAATTTTTTGCAAAAGGTCAACACACCTAACTTAACGAACATAAAAAATGTATATCATGCTCGTATGTGTGTGAATTGAACTTACCAACAGCCCGCTTATTTGGTGTACTTTTACATGAGCATTGTAGGAGATGCAATTGAATATATGATGAAAATGTGAAACAAAAATGGATTAAGGTTAGAGTTATTGTACACATATAGGTGGCCTAATATAGTTTTATAAGTTTCTTTTTTATGTTTTTTTAAAAGCTAGCCGTCACACATGGCCGTTAGAACGCTTTTTTTCTTTTTCCTTTTCAAATCTTTCTTTCATTTGAATTGTAAGTATGAAGTGTTTAAGCTTCTTTTTTCTTTCTGGCATTGTTCATCAAAATTAGCTTCATGAAAATGTCAACATGGTTAACAAAATATTGTTATTTAATCTCTTTGAAATCATAATTCAAGTGATTAAGAGAAATTACTTTTGCATCCGTGATTGAGGAATTCAAACCCAAATTCTAATTAATAAATATTTAGAATTGAAGTTACTGGGTTCTTTTTTTTCCTTTCAAAATTTGGTTTGGTATTAGTTTTTATATTTAAGATTTGGTTCGGTGGAGGTATTAACTTTTGTAACCTCTTTGTCCTTTTGGGGTATAATTATGATTATGAAATTGAAGTACGATAGAAACAGAGGGAGGCAAAAGTCAAGCAAAGGCCAACGGAAACTACCAGGAACCACCTGCCTATCCCACACGCTGACGCTGAGTATTAAGTCCCTCGAAAGAGACTTCCTCGCAAAAACACTAAACACACCCCCCTTCCCACTTCTAAATCCGACCTTCTAAAGCAACCGCGTTTTTCATTTTCCAATCCCACCCCCCACGCGGCCTTGCCGCATTCCTAATCCCACCCATATTCGCCCCTTATATATACCACACTTCACCTTCTTCATCTCTCATTCTTTACTCTCTCTCCCTCTACCCTTTTGCTTATAATTATAATTTGATCTTTTCTCAATTCTCTCAGCCATGTCAGAGAAACAATCTCATTTGAACGGGGCCTACTACGGCCCCTCAATCCCACCCAAATCCCAAGCCTACCACCGCCATGGCCGTGGCAGCGACCCCCTCGGCTGCTGCTGCGGCTGCATCTTCAGCCTTATTTTCAAGCTCATTATGACCGCCGTCGTCATAGTGGGCCTGGCCTTTTTCATCTTCTGGCTCATAGTCCGCCCCAACCACATCAAGTTCCACGTCACCGAAGCCCACCTCACCCAATTCAACTTCTCCAATGACAGCACCCTCCACTACAACCTCGCCCTCAACCTCACCATCCGCAACCCCAACAAGAAGATCGGGGTCTACTACGACCGCATCGAGGCCAGGGCCATCTACGAGGACCAGAGGTTCAGCACGTACACCTCGACGACGCCCTTTTACCAAGGGCACAAGACAACGAACGTGGTGAACCCGGTGTTCCAGGGCCAGCAGGTGATCCCAGACACGAAAGTGCTCTCCGAGTACAATGAGCAGAAGAATAGTGGGGTTTACGAGATCGACGTCAAGCTTTACCTTCGGGTTCGATTCAAATTCGGCTTGATCAAGACCGGCAAGTTCAAGCCCAGGATTAAATGTGGGTTGAAGGTTCCTTTGACTCAGAATGGGAGCTCATCAGTTAGCACTTTCGAGACTACCAAGTGTGACGTTGATTACTTCAAATCAATCTAAGCTCCACAGCTTACCACTTCATATATCTTCTTGTTGATCCAGTCTCAGATTATTATTTTTTTACTATTCTTTTGTTTTTTTGTTTTTGTGTTTGTGTTGATCCAGTCTTAGATTATACACTAGAGAGATATATGATTTCTTTTGTGGGTTTTGATACCTACTTACGTTACGCATGTTCATAAATAAAATAGTGTGTTTAGTAGTTCGCCTTTTGCTTTCTATGATGGTTATAAAATTGATGCCTTTAGAAAAAGATAATAAAAGGACCACTTCAATTGGGGATGGCCTGCATTGACTAGTTTGAGGGAATACCAACCATTCACTCACATTCGCTCTCACGTTAGCTGTCTCTTTGGTCACTCATGGGTCACATGGGCGAGTTTTGCTGGAAGAGAAGACAACACATACAGTAACACTCCTCCTTGTTTGTACTCAAAAAAAGATGCTCCTTACCTTTCTGTCTTCAGGGACCGGATTGGATGACGTCGCTTAATTACAACTCCGTAAACGTAGATTGCTGGCTAACTAATCAATCACTTTGCAGAGCAGTTTGTCATTTGTGATGACTCCTTCAACGGAAATTACGTGTAGTAAGTAACTGGCAAAGAATGTGAAAAGCCGTTTGAAATCTTCACCCTCCTTATTGAATATTGAGGAACAATTTTCTGCTGCTATCACATTCATATTGGTCAAATTGCCTCTATGTCACACTGTTTGGTTCAATATAAATGAATAAAACAAGGTGTCAGCCAATGTGATCTTAGCTCAGCGGTAGAGTTTGTTGGCATACATGCAATTGGTCCGTGTTTTGATCCCCATGGTATTAATGCGTGTGAAAATATCAAGACCCCATTTGGTTCACGAAATGGATTTGAAGGGAAATCATTTCTCATGTCATTTCCCAGTGAATGGGAATGAAAGATTCATTTTCCACGTTTGGTAATGTCGGGAAAGTAACCGGGAGATTTCACTTTGTTTTCTTTCCCATGTTTGTTTTGAGTAGGAATGAAAAACAAAGTTTGTATAATTTTCCAATTGTACCCGTATTAAATCAAATAAAAAAAAGAATGCATTTAATGATACGTTGTAATTATAAATTGTTCATATGGACAAAATAGTCACGAAAATTGTGCATTGAATGTTAGCTCATTTTTCCAAACTTTCCCATGATGAGGGAAAACAAAACACAAGTTAAGAGGAGGGCTTCACTTTCCCCCCTACTTTTTCATGTGCCAGGCAATCATTTCCCATGCTTGGACTTACCAAACATGGGAAAGCAATTGAATTCTCATTCCCAAGCCTCCTTTCCTATGAACCAAACAGAGTCTAAGTGTTAAGCATCGTTGGGGAAAACATATAAAACTAGACCTAGTTGGCAACAATATGTTCTTAAAACTAAGCACACACTAAACATCTAAACCCAACCCTACTGAGCAAGGGATGAGCCCAAATACCCTTGGTTGACCACGGCCACAACCCAAACTATTCATGAGGTTGGAACAAAAATGCAGGAAATAAGACCACCCATTTTATCCTATATCCAACCATGCAGTGGGAAAAGCCCAAATCATTGTTCTTCAACCTTGCCCAAATCAAATTATGACTAGGCCCAAAATGTATAATAATCTTAACCGAAAGAGTAAATATGGTATTGAGGAACACTTAATTAAAATATATTTCAAAGAAAAGTCTAAGGGTTCGTTTGAGAGTGATTTTGGATAGGCTAATAATCACTTTTATGGAGAACCACTTCTCCATATAATCACTTTAAGTGATTTTATTAAAATGATTTTATAGAGAAGCACATGGGAGGTGCTTCTCCCCAGAATCACTTTAAATCACTAAAAGTGATTTTCTAAAGAAGCATGTTGGAGGTGCTTCTTCCCATAAATAATTTTGGCATATCTAGAATTACTTTCAAACGAGGCCTAAATCATATTTTCATCAAATTAATCACTCACAGCTTCTTCAGTTATAAGTTTCCTAAACATATTGAGGTGGATGAACATTTCATCAATGAAAAGATTGAGAACAAAATCATCTACCTACCCTTGGTGAAATCAAAAGATAAATTAGCAAATGTCTTGACTAAGGTTGTCTCCAGACGAGTGTTTCATGACTCTCTTATCAAGGTGGGTATTAGTGACATGTATACACCAACTTGAAGAGAAGTGTTCACGTGAGTTAACCTAACAAATTAAGGAGATTTATTTCCTAAGTCAATTATGTGATTTATTTCCTCTTGTTTTTTTTTGTTTTTTGTTTTTGTATAATTAACAATCCTTGTATTATTGGGGAGATATTCTTCAATTTAATTATGAATCATATTCCTTGTAAAGAACATATGTAAAATACTATATATCTCCTTACAGAGAAGAAATAAAATCATCCAAAAATATTTAAACCATATTCGTCTTTTAACATACAAGTCCATTTTCTTTAGAAACAACAAATATATAGTTTACTATGCTATTAGTGGGAAAGCTTTTTGTTCGTCTTTATAGTTTTGTCACATAGAGTAAATAATTTATGTGTTATAAACGAGAGAGCTGATTTTCTCACTTCTATTTTGTACATTGCAAAAAATTTGTAAATTTTGATTGAGATGACAGCAAAACTACAGGTATTTACACCAACGTGTATTCATAGCTTAAATAATGCATATACAGAGTTGCATACTTTTGCTTTTCCATCCATTTCTGTACTAAAAGCATCAGCAATCAATGATCACCTAAACCGCTACACTTGCCATGCAACCACATTTATTGAAACCCAAAACACAATGCTACCGGTTGCCCCAAAATTAATAATTAAAAATTAAAAATTAAAAAAATTAAAAACCAGTAACACACCATCGCCCAATACTGTGCTTGCTAACATGGCAAGATCATCGCTTGACCCGACAACCCAAGCCCAGGACCCTACCCAGCCCCACAAATTAAAACGAGCTTCTTTATTACATGCTACAAGTCTCACGACCGGGAGAAGGCGACGGAGTATAGTACGGCGGCGAAGCACAAGGAGTCGAAAATGGCGTCGTCCCGTCGTCCACCTCTACACTCATCACCGTCACAGCTACGTCCAGCACCACCGTCGTCGCCGTCTTCACCTCTTTCTCCGCGCACGACGAGTGCGTCGTCGTCTCGGCGAAGTCCAGACCCTTTCTCTCCTCCTCCTCCTCGATCGTGAACAAAACCCTTGACGACACGCCGTACAGTGCCTGCTGCCACTTGAACACGTCGTCCACGTCAACGTCGACGCTTCTGTGGTGCTGTGAGTGAGGCGGGTTTTCGTGGGGCCCGATCCGGGTCTGAGACTGAGACTTCAGCCGGCGCCGGAGGAGGAAGAAGAGCTGGGTTGCTAGGGCTGCGAGAATGGCCGCAAACACTACAGTGAGCGCAGTCCCGAGCTTGCTAAGACCACCATTCATGTGTCCGTGCGTATAACTCAATGTCTACAAGTTGTTTGTGTAAATGACTCTCTGGGTTTTTTCAGTGTTTTAAGTTAACGGGTGGTTGACCGGCAACCGGTTGTTTACAGGGAAGGTAAAGCGAAGAAATGGGTTTGAAGAGATGGAAGGAAGTGTGGTTTAGCAGGTTGCCGGTGGATGAATGGATAAAGGTTTTGTAAAAAAGAGAGTGAGGGTGAACTAGGCGTGAAGGAAAACGATGTTTTTTCTTGGAAATGTGGGTGGGTGGGGTGAAGAAGAAGAAATGTGGACAGGATCCGAGCAAGGAAATGTGTGATGGCGGTGGAGTCGAAGGAGTGCTGAGTTGGAGTTTGCATTGAAGTTTGAATTAATTTTGGCAGTTGAGTTTGGGGGCTTATCTGGTGTTTTGTAATTTGCTACCATTTATGATGTTGTGCAAACACCTAAAAGGCCGCAACTTCACGTTTTTTGGGATGCCAAAGGTCCTATAATTTTCTCCTATAATTCATTATGATGAGTTTTCAATTTCGTGCGTTTTTCTCATAAAACATCTCCGATGTTCATTAAATTATGAGATTTATAGGGAAATATTTTGATTTTTAAGTTAGCAAATTTAGCTCTTTAATATAGACAAGCAAGTAGAATTTGAAGAGCAAAATTTGTTTTTTGTTTTTTGTTTTTAAACGATATTGGAGTATAGAGAAATCGAATCTAGAACCTCGAATGCAAAGATAATTATTCTTAATCACTTAAACTAAAAGCAACTTGCAAAATTTGCTTCTCCGGTGGGGATCCTTTAGAAGTATCTCAGCAATTGGCGTGAGAAATAATCACTTGGGCCTTTACATTTCAACAAGTCTGCTGGAGAGCTGTACTTGGGCTGGTTGAACCAGACAACAAAATAGCAACCTGATCTTTATTCAATTGAACCCAATTGCTCACAAATATTTTGTTCGGCTTTTTCATATCATCTTGGGCCTACTTCATTCCAATGCAATTGAATGGGAACAGTTCATATTCATCAACAACAGTGCTTGAAGGCAACCGACATTATTATTTTCTTCAAGTAAAATATAATAAATCATGGAAGATAAAGGGACAAGAGGACACAATTATTTCTCTTATTATTATTTGTTTGTTTGGGTGAACAAAGTCTAGTCCAATGAAAAAGGACTTTGACTTACAGATAAGAGGTTTCAGATTCAAACACCTATGATATCATTTGTGTGTGTGTGAGAGAAATCTCCCCTCCCATCTAGTTTAGACCATCGCTTATACTCAAAAATTATTATTTGTTTGGTAAATAATTCATTGAATCTCTTGTTTTATAAGATTTGATTGGCTAGAAATATTTTTTGGAAGGAAAATCAATAATTTGAGTTTTCAAAATCAGAGTGTGCTATAGTCTATATATGTATAAGAACAGTAAGCTTAGTGAAAGTGCAAGGTACTACATGTGTATATGTGTATGTGTAAGAAGTGTATATGCTTTTGGAAAACGACCGAACAATCATCAAAAGCATCATCATTCATCATCTCCAAAATCTAATCATCACCCACATTCTCTGGTTTATTCGCGTGTGCTTGCCCCCATCTCTTTTTGACCAAGTCCCTCCATCAAAGACCACCCCACCAAAAACAAGAACAGAAAAGAAAAAACCATAAAAACTACATAAATAAAACAACATGGTCAATTGGTCATGGTGGGAGTGGTAGCCCCCCCTTCCTTTCTTCACCATAACAGAAAGAAACAGCAGCACATGAAAGTACCCCTTCTCCTTGGATCCCTCAATCTCATCACTTTCAAATGATAAAACCCAAAAAAAAAGCACAAAAGCACAAAGAGTGAGTGATGATCAATACAATGACTACAGATACATATTGGTCTCTGATCTATAACATCTATATCTATGTATAGATTGAGGGTCTTTTGGATCCGAGATTTCCCTTACTTTCATGCAAAAATATTCACTCAGAAGAGAAAGAAAAGAGGAATTGGAATTGGAACAAAGACAGTGACCTTATGGAAAAGAGGCCTCTGATAGCTTCAACTCCCCTTTTCTTAAAGTCTGCGAAAGCCCTCTCACTTCTCAAGCTGTCTGTGGAAACTTTGTCTCCATGCTTAGCTCCCTTTGTCTTTTCTAGATGCCAACAACGGTCTTTCTCTTTTTGTGGGTCTCATGTAACAGTCTTGGAGGGACCTTATTGTGTCACTTGTAGCTTGTCTTTGGTTTTTCAAAATCAAGCCTCTACTTGGTACATAAATTGTCTGCTAATTAAAGACATATAGTACACCCTTCAAATTTAATAAAGTTGAAGGTGCATGAAGGGAAATAGAAATCCATAATTACCATATATATTCTGTCTTTGGTTAGTGTTATATAGGTCAAAGTTTTGAAGAATAAACAGGAGAGTTATGTTAGAACGTGACAATTCAACTCAAAATCAATTGATAAATGATGGAGATGTTTAACGTCTTTTGAGTACTATAATACAGGTTTTCATTCTCCGATATGGGATACTCTCTCAACAAGGCTGTATTAATCTTATGGTGATTACAAAAAGGTTTCCTTAAGTAAATGAAACATATTGGCTCTTAAAGTAAGGTATAAAACTTTATTGGCTCCAGTAAAGCTAAAAGGGATGTGCCTTAATCAGTATGTCTCTTATCCCACAAGGCTTAAAAACTGAAGTTTATTAGGCTCTCTCAGTAGGACCTTTAGTGATGCACCACTTTTCAAATTTGTGTAAGATCTGTGACAATGAATTTGAATAATATAAACACCATCCATCAATCTTTAAGGTCTCAGTTTCTTTTTGATCATCGAGTATGTAAGGAGATGATTGGACAAGTAAGCATGACTACTTTGCTTTGATAAAAAGAGGGTTTCAATTAAGGTTCGTGGGTGAGTTTCGGCCGTAGATTTTGGAAAAATCAATCATGTGCGACTCACTCTAACAGTCTCCTCAATAAGAATTGTAATTCCCTTTAGAACACACTCACTTTTAATGATTAAGATATTGTCATGTGTTCTGTGAAATTGCCGACTAATATTCAGAAACGCCTATTGGCATGCAAGTCGGGGCCAGAGGGTCAAGGTTTACACCCAAGCGTAAGGATAATAAGCTTGCGCGCAGGCCCACAAAAACCTTAATTCAACCCAAAAAAAACAACAACCAATCATCGCAATGTTTGGGCCTCCCTAATACGTGAAACCTTCATATTCTTTCATAACCTGTGCATGAAATTAATATGCACGTCAGACTATTCAAGCTGTTAACCCTCAAGCGAGACTTAAAATTGTATATATTTGGCTCATATTAACTGAGAAAATAAATAGGATTCCATAAGAAAAATATATATAAAAACACAAACATTTGAACTGAATTCATTCAGTCTCGTCCCAATCAAAGCGTGAGCCTTTACACAGTGTCGTGTCACATAAGTACTGTACTTCTCTCTTTCTCAGACCCATGAACCATTTCTAATACCGATGTTTAATTTTTCTGTTGCACTACATTTGACAGCTTTATGTTCACTATGGTTGCGCAAGTTACCAGTGAGTTGGCAGCCACAGTAACAATATATATGCTTGACGTTGTTTACACAAAAATAGTAAGCCATTGAGAATACTTGTGGTAGGCAAAGAAAGCTAAACCCTCTACTATACTATAGTAATGTTTTATTTATCACGTGATCTACTGTTAGGTCACGTAATGAGAGAGATAAATACATAATTCTCAGCAATTGAATATCTCGCAAATGGCATGCAATCTCGCAAATGAGAAAGGCATTTTGGTGCATCTTTTGCAGTCAAATTATTCAAATCAATATGATCCTGAAATTGGCCTAGTCCTTGGTATAGGGAATGAACCCCAAAATGCGCTCCATGTGTTTTTCAGTGGCATGACACATACACATATGCATATAATCAATATTATCGACTTGGTCCCTTTTCATATAGACTATCTCCCAACAGTGGAAGAAAAGTTGAACCATTTGTGTGCCGTACAAAAAAGATGCATTGCACAGATGATCAAAGTTAGCCCAGTAAGGAAGGGTGAGAAATGGCAGCCACCCACAGCCACAAGGAGTGAAAAAGATAACAACTTTGTTTTTCAAAAGGGACACCCACTTTCTGCTATTAATTAGGACTTGTTTATTTACTAAAGATACTACTTTATCTTGCTTCCTGCTTTTGAGGGGAAAATTAGATTCCTAACACACACTTACATCTTAATAAAATAATTCAGTGTGTTTCTGACATGGATATCATATAGGCGATCGTAAAAGTAAATGATTGAGGACTTAGTTCACATCACATAGAGCAAATTAATTCTATATACAACAAATATCTGCTTCATAATTCAACAAAGGAGGATTAGGATACATAATTGATCAAAATAATATATATAATTTCTTCAAGTGATATAATCAAACTTAATTATATTTCTTAAGGCTTAAGGATTCATCAGATAACCGGATTAATTAATTTGTTGAATAAGAACATTAGTTGCCAAGCACCGAGCTAATTTGATTTTACATGCTTCATATCTGATGTTAATTATTTAAAAGAAACTTCCTTTATTAGGATAATATATTAAACTTACACACACGGCAAGAATTGACAATTAAATTAAGTGAAGGGGCAGAGGATTTAGAGAAAGTCGAGCAGGATTCTTCTTGAAGTGATGTTTCTATTGAAGGTTCAAATAGAAACCCCCTTTATTCTCAGTTCTCATCACTTTAATTTTGGTCATGGACAACAAAATCAAAGGAACTAAATGTGTTGTTACCAAAAAAGAAGGTAAACGTGTTGGGAGCAAAGTTGCGCAAAGAAGAAAAATGAAAGATGGAAACTGGAAACTGGTAAATGTAATGGGGAAAAAAAAAAAAAAAAAAAAAAGGCAGTCTAAGATGGAGGCTTCTTCCTTTCAAGTTTGGAACAAAGTAACAATAGATAAGTGAAAAGTAAAGGAGAATATAATAAATATTAAGCTGGATTTGGTTGAAAACAAGAGAGAGAGAGAGAGAGAGAGAGAGAGAGAGGGCATAGGGCCAGGCCAGTCTTCTTTTGTCCACCACATAATGCAATATGTCTCAAAAAACCCTAATCTTTTCGAAAAGCCATAAACGACAAATTCCCTACTTATGCTTAAGGGTTTTAATTTAAAGTTGGGAAGATAATGATCTTTTGGTGATTCTAAAGTAGCAACATCTTTGAGGTTTAAAGAGGAGATGCTTATCTATGTTTTTCTTAATCCTTTCCCTTTTATTTTTATTTTTATTTTTCAACTTTTTGTTTTAGTTACATATTTTGAACCCTCCCAACACAACTTTCCAATGCTTTCCGAAGATGAGAATGTTGGGGTTACGAAAATCAAAGAAAGAAAAGTTATTCTTTTACAAAACGAATCACAAAGCATGAAAAGTAGTGCTCTTTTGATATCTCTTAGGGAAGATTTTGCTTTAATTTTCTCTTCCAAAGTAGAAAAAGTTGCTTCTCCTTTGCACAACCCTTACGTTATGAATCATTCCTTAATCTTACTTTGTGCGTTCCCAACATTCCTTTTTCGTATATCTTAATGCACTAGTGCAACTCTTTTTCTTTAATTCTATATATGTTTTAATTCATCAACTTGGTTGGTTGCCAACCATTGGATACAGCCCACATGAAAAATTTCTCAAAAAAAGAAAACAAGAGGAAGGAATTAGTAATTTATACGATGGTGACTAATTCTCTTAGCACTTTACATATCGTAATTCACGTGAAACTTATCTCCGAAGGTTGTCTTGATCTTAAGGCACCATACATATTTTTCTTTTCTTGCAATTTCATCTTCTTGGGCTTTACATTTTAGTCTCAAAGATGCATCTTTAAATGGTTAGATTCTCATATTTGATTGTAAAAAAATTTGTTTCGTTTTGTTTTTGTTTTTTTGGGTTTGTTTTGGTGATATTGTGATGCAGTACAGCTCACATATTCAACAGAGGTAAAACCCATTGGTATAAATGAGTGTCACTTTTATTAGAATCGTTGATCCACACTACAATTGGTCACAATACTCTTATTCTTCTCATAAACCACTTTGTTATTGTTGTGAAAAAATATTGGCGAGAGTTTTAGTTTTAGTGGTTGAGTAAATCTTTACCTCTACGATGAAACTCAAAGTTCGAATCTCCTTTTTCTTAACCTCCTTCATAAAGTATCTCTTTCATCGGACCGGAGAAATTAATGATTGACGAATTGAGGATTCCCTAACTTATTAGAATTTATTGCTGAAGCTTTGGTATTAACTCAATGATTTCCACACATTCACACTTCCTTTAAATCCCTCAACTTTCCTTAAACATTTAAAGGTAGTAATCGCTGTTATTCTGAAACCTTTTCTTAATTTTTCAAAAGCACAGGGGTGGCAACAGTTGGCATATTGATACCTGCATAGATGGAGTAAGTTTCCATGTTACTAAATTAAATTGCTTTGCCAGTGAAAAAAGACCAAGTAGAATAAAGTCCAAAGCAGGTTATGTTTGGCATCATGAATTCTTTATTGTTCATGTTGCTATATCTCAGACAGAGAGCCGGTAGATGCTCTATATTTGATACTTCTCATCATGATGAGGATGTGTTAAAGTTGGGGAAAATAATGCGTGGTTTGAGCCACGCACTTTTCGTGGGTCATGTTTTTTTTTTTTTTTTTAAGGATCTTTTTTTATTGAGAGTGATAATAATATATTAAATTCACACATACTATCAAGGAAAGTAATTGCTCCAAACCACTAGACTAATGGGTCATTTGCTTTCGTGGGTCCTGTTTTATTAACCCCAAATTCAAAATATTGAACCATCTAGAATTTAAACACAAGTAAAAATCTACCCATGACTACAAAACATGCCACTCTCGTTAATTTAAATTGAATCCTAAAATCATTCACTTTTAGGGATTTTATTAATATTCTAGTTGTCCAACCATTGTTGGTGTGACTTGTGGTATAAGTTGACTTTCCTTGCACATCAAGGATTCCTATATTAAATGTAATTGATTTACTTTAGTTCCTAATTTCCTACTGTAAATAAAATTATGAGTTATTACTTTTCTTGACATGTAAGGTTTACCATATTATAAATATGACCTCCTACAAAAGTTCAATTTTCCTATTACCATTTTCTCTGTGCCACCCTATTTCTCCCTTATTTTTGCGACACATATCTTCTTACTTACCATTAACATAACTTTGTTAACTTACCCTTAAATTAAAAAATATTAAATTATAATTATAAATTAAAAAAACCAGCGGCCTCAAGCAATCATCCACCCACCTAACTCCAACAGACGAGAGGAAACAGACCTGGCAAAGATACAAAGGCTCCAATGCTGAAATTTTGAAGAACTGAAAGAGATCTTTCAACCTGGAAAAAGGAAAGGCCTTTCAAGATTTTCTGGCTTCATCGAGGCAAATGGCATGTGGTCTTTTGGAGAAAAATTTTCAATTTGGTGAGGAAGCGAAAGCAAGGTTCACGTTGATGATGCACTCAAAGTGGAGAATAGGTTCGGCTGAGTTCAACAATCATGATTTTCTTCCCCAATTTTATGAGAAAGAAAGTGAGAGAGAAAGGGAAGCTTGGGCGGTGGGGGCAGAGGTTGTTGTCGCTGAGGTTGGGGTGGTTGTATGGTGGGTTGCAAAGAAGATGAACAAATTAGCTTTTGAATAATTATTTTATTGAATTTTAATAAAAATCAATAGACTTAACAGAGTTAGGGTTTTGTTAAGTGAGAGAACAGATGTTAAAAAAAATAAATTTTAAAAAAAAAAAGAAAAAAAAAGGAACATGGTGGGCATAAAGAAAATGGTAATGGGAAAATTGAACTCCTCATACAAGGAGAAGAATATACAAAAAATTTCGACAAACAATATTATCTCATATTCTGATATTTTAGCATGGTATCAGAGCGGCGATCTTGGGATTGCTTACTTTAGTTTTAAACCCTAGCCGCCGCCGCCATGAGGGAGGATGATTTTTTCAATCTTCATCATCGACCTATAGCTTTTCTTTCTTACCCCTAGCCGAATTGACTACTCAAATAGCTCAGTTTCTAAAAATGCAGAATCAGACCACGAACTCAATCCCGACTTCGGATCCTACCAAGACCCCGACTTCGGATCCTACCAAGACCCCGACTAGGACTATGCCCTATGGTCCCAAATTGTTGAGATGTATATCTCTTACAAAGACAAGTTGGGATATATCAATGGCGATCTCCCACAACCTCCTCAGACATACCTAACATTTACCAAATAGTGAACAAAGAACGCGATTGTGAAAGGATGGCTAATCAATTCTCTAATACCACTTCTTATGCCAACAGGCCCAATATGAAGATTGAAAAAATGTAGGAGAGAGAAGGCTCAATGGACCTCTAGGTATAAGGTTTTATCACAAACAGCATCTGTGCAAATAGAAGTGAACCACGTATATTTAAACTATAGATTATTGTTGTATTCTCCAATATAAGACTTACACATCATGGCTTATATCGAGCCACTTACACCAACACCACCTCATCCCCAACCCCTCTCTCTCTCTCTCTCTCTCTCTCTCTCAAATAAAAACAAAAATGTTATCTATGAAATTAAACCACGAAAAACATGACATCCATAGCCAGATGTTGTCTCTCCAAAACTTATCAAGACACTCATGGAGCAGGTTGTGGAAGGTTGGGTTTGGATGTGATGGTGATGGTGATGATGGTGACTACTGGGTTTTTTCGGGAAGAGGAGGAGGAGGGATAAGTAGGTTGAGAATGGCGGGTGGTTAAGATGTTCACAGATTTATTTTGTTTAATTTTTTTTCTTACTTTCTCCCTTTTATTAATTATGAATACTCAATTTTTAAAGCATTTTAAATTTTAAAATATTTTAGAATACATATATATTTTATAAAATTCCATATGGCGTTATTTTATTGCATATATGAGGTCCACATATCGGCCACATAAGCAAACTAACGAAATTCTTGACAGAAGCTCACGATAAGGAGTAATTTTAGGTGTTACGGGTACACCACGTGGTTGATTAGTGTACCATCCAATAAATGTAGGACATGTAAAATATTTCCAGTGCAGCCAGCTACATGTCATAAATAAAAAAATAAAAAAAAAAAGCAATGCAATAAGTTGGAGAAATATTCCACATGGCCTATGTGTATTGAATGGTACACCAGGCATGTGGTGTACCTGGAACATATAAATATTTCTCCGGACTACTTGTAAGCACAGGTGTTAACCTTAATGACCACTAATGACACAAAAAATATTAGAAAATGATCAGTCTCATTTTGCCAACTCTTATTCCAACTTCTTTAGAATTCTTACACATTGCGAGAGTTAAAATTAAGACACTAATACTCAAAATTAGCCCCTTTCTAAAGCCTAATTTTCAATTTTTCTTCTTGTCATTCACTTCTCATCGCAAACAAACTTATAAAATTGAGACTTAGAAAGACAAAAAAAAAAATATGCAAATTTAAAAGGCTCAATAAAATCAGGGCCATGTGTGATGATACCACTTATACCACCCTAACCTTGACCATTGTTCGTCTTATCCTTCACTTCTCACAGCAAACACTTATAAAATCAAGACTCAAAAAGACAAAAAAATATAGATGTAATTTGAGAGGCTCTATAACATCATGGCCATGTGCGGTGATACCACTTGACTACTCTAAGGATGACCATTGTTCGTCTAACAAGAGAGGCACCCATGGTGCTTTCTTTGACCATGGAAAAGGTATGATGAGCGCCTTGATGATGATGCCTGTTTCTAGCCATGGTTGTTTGTGCCAATTTCCTCCCCTGGAATATTCGGAGAAGATCTTTGCGTCTCTTGTATGAACTCTTCCTCGAACCCTGCAAAATAGTGGTGGTCAATTGGAGTACAAACAGAGAGAGAAAGATGCATAAAATACTGGCCAAGGGCCCTTCGATGCCTAAGTCAATAAAATGGTCTTAGGGAGATGCAGAAAATACTGAAATGATGGAGTTTTCTCTCTGGGGAGATAGGGTGGCCTAGAGAGAGAGAGAGAGAGAGAGAGAGTGAACGAGCCCCTTGGTGTTAGGGATGGCAAAAATTCCCATAGGGGCAGGGCCCCGTCGGGTCCCCGACCCTAACCGGGGGAGATTTTGGGGCTAAAGGGTATCGGGTACGGGGATCCCCGAACTTGAAAAATCCCCGATGGGTATGGAGAGGGGATAGTATTTGGGTCCCCATCCCCGAACCCGACCCGAAAATATATGTTTATATTTAAATAAATAAATAAATAATTATAGTATTTATGTTTAACCATAAGTTAACTTCCCTCTCCTAATTCTTCCTAATTTTCCATGGAATTTCATATTGATGTGATTTTGAATAGTTGAGTTGAACTTTATAGTTAATTTGGATATGTTGAATGATAATTTAATATGAAACTTAATGTTAAAATGTATGATAAATATTTTTTTATGCAAAAAAATAGGGGATTAGGGGCGGGTATGGAGGATAATCCCCCGACGGGGACGAGGACGGGGATTCCCCGAAACCTAATAAACAGGGATGGGTTCGGGGATGGAGAGCGGGGATAGGGATGATATTGTCATACTCGGCCCCTACCCGACCTGTTGCCATCCCTACTTGGTGTTGTGTTAGGGTTTTTAGGGTTAGGAAGAAGTTACCTTCTTTGTGTCTCCAATTTAGCTTAAATAGCTCTCTCAAAAGAGAATTATTCATTTCTTTAAATAATTGGGTGGAGAGATCAAGGGAATTTAATGCAATTAACACCCTTGACCAAATGAGATAATTCTAATCCCATTTTCCACGTGACGTTGCTGGATTGGACGTCAAAAATCTGTGTTCCCACAGAGAGGAGGGGGAGAGAGTAGTTTTTTGCGAGGTAAAAATAAATTCACCCAATTAATTTTCCTACTGTTACTTTAGGGGCTGATATGTGAGAGAATTGATTTGATCCACTTATTCTTAATGAAGGAAATTGAGGTTCCACCCCAAAACCAATTGGCAATGGGGGAAGTTGCCCAACTCCTTATAAACTCAGGCTAGGTCCCTTAACATTTCAATGTGGGACAAACACTCTCAACACGCCCCCGCACGTGTGGCGAACTTTCAAGCCTAACACGTGAACAACACATATTGGGTGACGTGGGAGCACGTGTGGCCGTTGGGCCCAACACGTGAAGCCTTGCTCTGATACCATGAAGGAAATTGAGGTTCCACCCCAAAACCAATTGGCAATGGGGGAAGTTGCCCAACTCCTTATAAACTCAGGCTAGGTCCCTTAACATTTCAATGTGGGACAAACACTCTCAACACTTAAGTCCCCAACATCTAATCAAATCCGAATTAGCCTCTCGAATGTTCATCGTACCAGAAAAAGGAACAAAAAAATGTTCCCATCATATAGTGGTCGTCTTATTCTCAACCCTTGTTGCCATAATTGACTAATATTTCTACGAACGGGAATAAACTAGGTATCATAATCATAAAGACAGTACAAAATTAGTGATAGACGGTGGAAAGCTGGAACATTCCACACTAAAATCCTACTCAACTTGTTTGGTACATGCACAAGAACTCTACTTGTAGTCCTCTCAGATTCCATGCATGAACAAGGAAAGAAGAGATGCCTGCGGAACAAAGGAAAATATTATGGAAATAAATTAAACCAACCACCAATCTGTTACAGGAAAATCATGGATCATAATGTACATGTATTACATAAAGAGGAAGATCTTTTAATTTCCAGCCCTAAGAATCTAAAAGAAACATGCTAATTAACCAAAGAAAGTTTCAAAAGAAGCAAAAAAGACACTTCGAAAAGTAAAAAACCACCTGATGAAACTATTTTCTTTTTCTTTTTTTCTCTTTTTTTTTCCCCTCACAATTCTTGAATTTTGAAAATAATCCGTCTATCGACAGATTCAAGAAGACCGATGTCATCGATCGACTGATCCTCGGTTCTATCACCATCAACTCCACCATCATCAAATGAAATGTTCAAATCCAAAGACACACAAGGGCTTGTTTGCTCTAAAGCAGCAACATCCCTATTGTCTTCTTCGTGAGACCCCTGTGACAACTTTTGCTTAATAGGAGGAGAGCAAGCTCTTGATCTCGAACTGAAGCTTTCACAGCTCAAAATGATGATAGCATCTCCAAGACCTACTTCTTCACCACTCGAATTCGTTATCCTTCCTCGTTCTATCGCTCTCTTAAACCCCATTTGTGAGCAGTAGTCTGCTTGCTCCACGTCCTCCACTAAAAACACCCTGTGGGGATTAAAAGACACTGCCTCCGCGAATCTTTCGACATAGCTGCAGCTTTGCTCGTCTCTAGATCTTTTGTTCCTGCAATCCTCAGTTGAATCTGCTCGAGTCGATGAGAAACTACTTAGTGCGATGGAAGTGAGGTTGGTTTGGGAGCCGAAAACAAGCCTGGCCAATTCCCTTGCAACTTTCAGTTTAGCTTCCATGTCAATGCCTTGAAAGAACAACCATGTTTCTTCTTTAGTGACGTCACTGTAGTTTCCCATCTTGTTCCCTTTTCTTCTCACCGTGCCTGACCTGCATTTCAAGATGGTGCTTGCAATTTCAGGAACTATATCCTTCTGCCATGGGACTTTGGTCTCCAATGCACTGCATAGGGTTTTGAGGTTTTCGGTGTTGAGCTCCTTGAACCTCTGCACATACTGATCTGTTTCCATGACAATATCACTGGATGAGGCTGAAGTAGGGGTAGAATTGGGATTTGATGAAATTGGTTGTTTGGGACTATTATTCTCTGGAATGTACATTCTCAAACTGGGTTGATCATCAACAGCCTTGTTACAATTAGATCCAGATATCCAGAAATGTTGGTGCCGCCACGAATGATGATGGTGCAAATTAGGGTGTTGTGGTTGTTGTTGCTGCTCATATGAAAAGTTGGAAGTGGAGGAAGAGGGTGAGAGAGAAGAGAATATTGTGAGGGTTTTTTCAGAAGAATTATTGGAATGCTGTTGGTGCATTGAATTGCAAATAGAGTTCCACTTTTTGCAAAGGTCTGAAACTGGGACAGAGTTCTGGTACCCAAAAAAGAGGAAACAAGATAATTGCAAAGGAAAAAGTTAGTTTTGGAGTACATCTATTAATGCTGGGCCATATATACATAGGTAATTATGAAGTTTATTAGGAGCTGAAAGTGTTATAATTAGAACCTGATCATTAGTACTGCTTGGCACTTTGTTCTCATTTTTGTACTGTTGGAGCCATGCAGGAAGGCTTGAAGTGGTGGATTCACTGTTGCAGCTGCTGCTGCTTTGTAGGCTTCGAGCTTCGGCTTCAAACTTGGATGAACATTCTGCGCAGCAAGTGAGCTGCTTGCCTCCACCTTCAAGCATTTGCCTGTTGTTTGTTCCAGTTTCAGCTATCTTGCTTGTAGACTCACTTTGTAGGTCACTGTAAATAGATGTAAAGTTGATGATAAGAACTTTAAATTCACGTGATTTTGAAAGGGAAGTCTGAATTAATGCTGAAGTCATTGTTCACCATATTCCTCATCCAATTAAAAAGGAAGAAAAGGAAAAAGTTGGATGGCAACTTAGAGAGGCTCATTAATTTCAAAAAGAAAAAGAAAAGGAAAAACCAAAACTTACTTAGTAAGTTGTTTGCACATTTTCCTCCAGATAAAAGAGATGTACCAAAAATACAAAACTTTTGAAAAAGAGTAAGCAAAAATTTATCAATTTGTAATTTGCGGTACCTGTCAGTGACAAGACTCAAGCGGAGGCTGCCGGAGGGAATTGTAAGCGGATGAATACCCCAAACAGTCTCCAGTGATGGATGGCCAGATTTGCATCTCATGTAAGTTTGGAAAGTAGCCATCCCCACAAGCCACAGTCTCCCATTCTGATGATCTCCATTCATTCCACAAAGCAAGTTCCCAAGCTCCATGATCATGTGCTCCACAGGACAATAATACCCCCTTCCCTGCTCACTTGAACTACTAGCCCTATATTCACTTGTCCACTTGAGATCTCCCACAAATAAAATAACCCCTTTGGCCACACAGCTCCTCACTGTGCTCTTCAGCTCTCCAAGCTTCTGTTCAACCTCTACTCTAGACTGATGTTCAAAAGAGGACAGGGTAAGGGTTATAAATTTTACCTCTCTCAAAGCCTCAACTACATCACCCTTCTCAACCTTATCCATCACTCCTCTAACCACACCCTCAATACTAGCAAGACACTCTCCCACAACCACAATACTTTTCCTTCTCTTCTTCACTAAATTCTCTATAACACTTGTCACATCCTCACTTCTAACTGGCTTTCCATCTTTGACTCCAATACTCTGACCAATTGACGGAAATTGATGAGGGTTGACTACTAAGAGACTATTGTTTTCCTTGGGCTTGCTACTCACAGAAGGAGTTTGGGAATTACATATTTCTAAAGAGACTGCTTGTTCTACATTGCTTTTCACTTGGGTACTAGAAAACCCAGCTTCTCTCATCACTCTACTAACACTTGGATCATCTAAGATGGAAATTATGAGTTGCTCCAACTCTATTTTCACAGCTAGGAGGGGCTGCTGCTGGTTCTCAATCGAACCGCGCCTTTGGTGAGCTTGAGCACGCTTGAAAGCCGCAACCAAGGCGTTGGAGATGGAAGACTGTTGGGGGTGAGAGCCCAACATGGGGCTAGAATTGGAGGCCGGGAGGCGGTTGAGGGCAACATTGAAGCAAAGCTCAAGGGCTTTGCATTGGAGAGGGTGAGAGTGTGATTGAAGGCAAGCAGTTCGCAATAGGCCAGTTGAAGAGGAAAGCATGGTGTGTGCAACATGGAGAGGAGTCACTTGGGCATGGCCACGTTGCCTAGCTAGGGTTACTGCTTGCTTTACTATATTTGCAGCCTCTGTGGTTAGACCTTGTTGAAGTGTGCAACCTCCTGCCCTCATCTTCAACTCTGGTGATCTCCTATTGCTTGCTTTGATTATATATAAGAAAAAAGGAGGTCAAATTAGACGGTGAATTAGTAGATGGAGAACTTGTTGAGATTTTGGGTTCATGGCCTGGTGATCAGTTTAGTGTTGAAAGGGAGAAGTAAGATGGGTTTTGAGAGAGGGGCTAAGAGAATTTTGAACTCAGCTATATGTAGCAAAGATCAATTATATATGGAGTGTAGTAGTAGTGGTAGTATGAAAATTGTTTGTTATCTAGGGATCTAGATGATCATGATGATATAGTCGTGGGGAGAGAGAGAGAGAGAGAGAGAGAGAGAGAGAGAGAGAGAGAGAGAGTTTGGAGAGAGAAACCTACAAAGAGAGAGTGAAGGGCAGAGGGGGGTGTGAAATTTATGGGAGGGTGGGGTGGTGCTTTTCTTGTGGGTGAGGTAAAAATTGGGGTCCAAAGTCGATTTTGTAGTGGAAAGTGGAATGCATGTGCTGACAAGCAGTACTCTAATGTTGTGCACCAGTATCAAAGGCAACTCAGCTTTGCCTTCTCTCTTTAATTCTTTCTCACACATCAAATTTCATAAAAGATATGGAATTCATTCGGAAGTGCGTCTCTCTCTTTTTATGCAAAAGATTTAATTAATTATTAATAATTACTCATATGGTACTAACCTAGAAATAAACACCTCCTTTTCTAGTAATATACAGAAAATCTTTGGTGTATCATAATAATTTCTGCATAATCTAATTACCAAATTGCAGCCAATGATATACTTTTCTTCCCCCCCTTTTCTCTTTTTGGATATAAAGCTAGCTATAGTATAACAACTAAATGAATTTTTCATCAAGTAGTTCTTAATTTAATAGCATTTCTCTTTTCAATGTTAGAATAATCTGTCCAATTTTTTGTTAGTGTCATTCTTTTTCTAATGGTGAAAGATATGTTAAATTTGTAATTTTTTTTACGTGAATTCAAATACCCTATTTAAAACCAATCGGCAATAAAAAATCTAAATATATATATATAGTACTGTGTTGTGAGAAACTTTCTCCATTAGAAACCCCTCTCCTCGTTGATAGTAACATCGCTATGCTTACTAATCTCCATCTTAAGAAATTGGTGCCGCACGAGGATAAATATATTCAGTAATTAATCCAACATTATTGATATATATTTAGGAATGATGAGGTCATAGGTTTTTGTACTGTAACCAATGAGAGAGAGAGAGAGAGAGAGAGAGAGAGAGAGAGAGAGAGAGAATATGTAAGTAAGATGGGATCCGCCAAAACCGAGGCCCTGAAAAGAGAATGGGACTAAATGTCTCAAGGAATCGGGAACTGTGTACGATTTCCTTCCGGACTCAAAGACATGGAATAAAGCTTAAAGCTTTCCCTCCCACCATTTTAGTTAGAAATAATATATTTGTAGTATAATGGATATACAACCAAAACCAACAAAGCTAGCCGATGAGATGAGCTGGGCTGAGCTTCAGCCTTTAAATTCATGAAGAGTCATATGCATGGGGATTAATAATCCAGACATTCCTTCCTCTCTCCCTCTCCTTTATTACATAAAAGTGAAGCTTTTGGACCTTCTTTAATTCGTTTTTTCCCCTTTGAAAACACTTATAATCACTGTGTAAAGAAAAGCCAAATTATAACGATACCATTTTCGCATCTTTATATATATATATATATATATATATAGTGTACAAATGGTAATCTATTTTAATTATAGAGTGTTTATTTCAAAACCAGTTAATAAGTAGTAAATTAATTATAGCTTTTTAAACCAAAACACAAAGGCAATTGAAGATAAAAACCTAAATTAAAGACAGCGTTCCGATTCAATGGAGACGCTTGTAAAAGTTAACAAACAAGAACCCTACTTGAAAGTTAAAGAAAAAAAAAAGTAAACTATAATTAACAACCAATTAAAATTTTCTTTGGTGACTAAAACCAAATTACAAAATCTCTTTCCTCCTCTTCTTCTTCTTCTTCAGCAGGTGCATCAGTCAATCTGGTTTTTTTTTTGTGGGCACTGTGTAAGCTTTTTTGGTGGCCAGATTAGTTGGTCTTATTCCATAGCACAAAACATAGAAAGGAGAGCTAAAACACTACTCACCACCTTAGCTGGGTGTTAAGCTAATAATATAACATTAACATACATATAAAAATCAAAACATACATACACAGATCCTTACACAAAAAACGAGAGATCTCCTTGCCCTTTCATTCCTCAATCATCTTCTACCTTTACTTAAGTTAACAAATCAATGTTTTTTTCTTCCCCCCGGCTAATACATGTATATATATATAATTACATATCAATCTTTACTGAGCCTATAATAGCTTCATCAGCTTTATTGTCTCCTTAAAAAGTAGTCTTCTAAAACAAGTTATCTAAGCAAGGGATGAAATAGATAACAATTTAGCAATTAATATTGGAGAAAGATAGTGATTAAGGTAACCATACATGAGATTGTTTCTTATTGGAAGCACAAGAAGAATCGAAAATTATATCGATATATAAAATTGCATCTTATATTGTCAAACAGTCTGACGTGCTAATGCATAAATTAATTTCTATTTTCTTTCAGAAAATGAAATTATATCACATATACATTATACATATGTTATAAAAATGGGAATTAAATGTGAAATGGGAGGTAGGACCCAAACAGTGCTTATACAGGTCCAGATAATCCAAAACTCCCCGACTGTTTATTCTAGCTCATTCATTCCCCCAGTCAAAAAGTTTCTTCTATCTTTGTTGTCCTAAAAAGACATAGAAAGCCACCAAATAATTTGAACACAAAGCACTCTGCATTGCTAGAAAAGGAGCGTTTGAATGGGATGAGGAATATCTACGATTACTTTGAAAACACCCTAACCCATTCTTTTCTCTCTCTCTCTCTCTCTCTCTCTCTCTCTCTCTCTCTCTCTCTTCTCTCCCAGACACTGGTACTAACGGTTAACCTGGTTTAAAGAAAAGAAAAAGAAAAGCCATGGCCATAACTGCTCTGCTACTTGTTAATGTGTGTATGGACGCCATGAGATTTGTGTCAAAGTGAAAGTTATATTAGGGTCGTGTATCTTTTCTCTTCTTTCACTATCAAGTGCTTTGATGTGTTATGGGAACACAATGCATTAGAGAGCAGTAATATTTAATTAATTTATTTTCTTGTTCTAGCTCTTCTCTCTTTTGCTTAAAGTAAAGCACTCTCTCATAAAGCCATATTAAAAGTAAAATATGGCATTATCTACTCAAAAGGGCCGCTCATTTTATGCTTTTAAGCTTCAAATAAGAGCATCTTTGGCCTATACGTGGCCATGTGGGCGAAAGCAATATCCAAGAGAGAGAGAGAGAGAAGAGAGCAGCAAAACACCATAGATCTAGAGAGAGAGAGAGAGAGAGAGAGAGAGAGAGAGAGAGAATGGTGAATAATTAAAAAATATATAGAGCAATAGGGAGGCCCTGGCCGGCCAGTCGACTTTAAAGGTTAGAAATGAGAAAAAGTTGCTCTAATTTTGACATGACAGCCTTGTTAATGTAAAGGTGATGGAATTACGTACCGCACACTCCTTTTCCCAAAAGTTTTCATTACTTTTATGCTATTTCTATCTAAATTGTTCTGATTAATTATTAACTTATATCATCTAATATAATCTTTCATTCATTATTTACACTTCAAAAGGCGGCATCATATTATTCAATATTCACCATTCACCACACTAGATAATATAACTACATGTATATATAATCAACACTCGTGCTTCAATTTGCAGATATTTTTGTACCTGTACGTACTTCAGCTGCAGCTTGCTCATCTGTGTTTTTTTTTTTTCCTTTTTTTTTTTTAAAATCTGTGAAAGAGCAAGGAAGGACCGCACTGAAGTGCAGCATTCAAAGAGATACTAGCTTTTGCTGCACTTGAATTTGCCCCAGATAAGTGGTGGCCAGTTCAGTTCTGATCACCAAAAGCACGGCTTTTCCTGCATTTGATTTGCACCAAACATGTACATTTTTTGAGTTTGCTATGCTATAATAGAGCTGTAACCATCTCGACTGGACCAAGCCTTTTATGCATTTCAAGCGTGCAAAGTTAAATTTATTAACCCTCAATTATATGGCGGGTTTATATATTTTCGAGACGAAAATTAATTAACTCGTCGTAGGTGTGGAAAATAGAAGCGCTTTTAGTCGTTCTAATAGCACCGTATGCTATTACCAATTACAAGAGGAACAAAATTAAGTGAAAGCTGAGATTAATCTGAGGTGTTGCTACTACAAAGAGCATTGAAATTCAATAGAACAAACTCAGTCAATGAGTCTACATGTCCAATATGAAACATTTCTACCTCAGTTTTATTGAGAAATAAGACTAGGAAGCCCTTAATTGCTAGCACATTTAGAGATCAGTGGTCTGTTATTATAAACAACCTATATATTGTGAACAGCACCCTTAAATGCGACAGCAACAAAATTTGGAAGAGAAAAAAAAGAGGGAAAGCCGAAAACGACTAAATTGAGAATGTTGGCAAACTAACTTACAAACCCTCAAATAAAAACTTCACTCATCTTGGCTCTCTGTCTCTGATAAATTTCCAGGATAACTATCCTGCAGTAGAGGAGCAAGTATGCTCTCAACAGAGGATCTCTGCTTCCTAATTTCCTCGAGTATTGACAATCGAGCTGCTTCGCAAGCGTTGGCATTTGAGAAACCAAGTGTCCATCTCCCATCAGCCACATGATTGGACATCCCTGATGATTGATGGCCTACTTTAATTTTATGGAGTTTTGGTTCAAACTCTCTTATCTGAAGATGCAACCATGTCGGATGGTCCTCATCTACCTTTGGCTGTTTCAAGTGAGAAACCAAATTAAATTTGTAAAATAAGAAGGACCAGAATCAAAGCAATTTCAAGTTCCTTCAGGCCTGTATTATGAACAAGTGTTCAATAAATAATTGGACACTGATCTAGCATCCGCCAAGAACACTGGTCCTAACCATACACAATTCATCAATACAAGTATCATATTACTAAATCAGATTCATTGGCCTGTTGTGCTACTAAAATAAAATAAAATTCTGAGTTGATATAGCCAAACTTGGCCAGGCATAGAAGCAAATATGTACCAATTTTTTTACTTACATTCAATCCAGCCAATGGTCCAATAGCAAGTACTACTCCTCGTTGACTACGGAAAGGATGCTTCTCTGCAAGCAGCACTTTTCCAGTAGTTTCCCTTGCCTTAGGTATCAGGTAGATATCCCTGATTCCAGCATTGGAAAATGCAATTGTACATGGAATTCCAGATCCTGCAAAATGTTGTATGAAGTGAAATAATTTTAAAAACAGAGAGACAGAGAGAGAGCCAGGATAATATTCAACTTTTACAGAAGAATACCCACTTAAAGAAACCTCTGACCCAAAGCTTGCAGATGCAATGTCTGAAGCATGTGTTTTACTAGAATCAGCAATTGTGCTGCTCATATTCAGCAAGGGTTCCTGAAGCAATTCTCCTTTGAAAATACATGATTTAAGCTGAAGATGGAGAATGAACACCTACATGTATACAAAATACATGCGCTCACTGTGAAGTCTAAGAAAATAAAGCATGATAAGTCTAGAGTAACATGCAGAACACAATGTATGACTCATAAGATAGTGCATGGTGCACCCATGACTTTAACAGAGAAGTTAGTACGAGCATAAATGGCAACAGAAGGCATGCTTTAACAAGTATCAAATCCAAACACATCAACCCAGGTCACTATTATATACTGAACTCAGTCGAATCTACTACTCCTGGATACTGAACGCACTCCATTTTCTTTTACTTTTCTTGGGCATTGGGCATTTGGCAAGAGTTGATTTTGACACCACATTCTATGTTTGAAGCTGATAACCTAAAGCATGCAATAGCTCATAACCTAAGACTAGCAAGGCATGTTAGACCGTTATGGACACCAACACTCCACCAAGTAACATTCATCTTGGAAAGATTACTACATCAAACTCAGATGTTGGAAATTGAAACTAATTTCAGTGTTTAACAGCTTATAACCGACCAGCAAGGCATCCTCTCTACAACATAAAATTTGAATCTGAACAATCATTGGACAATGAATGAGGATTACCTTCACAGTTTCAACCATCGTTTTCCAAGCGAAGTATGAAGTTGCATCACCTGCAATATGCATATAATATTTAATTCTCTTATCATGTAACCAAATACTTTATGAAGCATCACCATAGGAAAAATACAATCCTACAAATAAAAGGCTTAATCAATACCAAAAAATAAAACAATTTTATACCGTCAGTAGCTTGTTGGCTATCATCAAGCTCTAGAACAAAAAAAGGATCTTTGCATTGTGATGATTCCTCGAGAGCTGTTTGCAGCACCAAAATAGATTAACTGAATATAGAATAAATCATGGCTTTTCCTTTCCGGGGAGAAGCTGATGCCAATATAAGAATATAAAATACTTATTGACACATCCTAACAACAAAAACTTTTAGGAATAGTGATAACCACCTAAACTTCACATGATATTACTTAAGTTTAAATCCGGCAATTTCAACCTCTGAATTTGTAATGATTTCCACGTGTTGGGCTCTCCAATTGTGGGAGAACCCATACATGAGAGAGATTTGTTAAGAGTATAAACTGAATTTTGGCCTTCCACAAAAACTTATTGTGGAATAAGAGCATGAGATCTTGAGTTCTAATCCTTGCAATTGCAACCTCATAATTTATATCAAAATCCCTTTGACCCAAGCATTAGGAGGGGCGAGATGTTAAAATATAAAGTAATGTTAGTCTACATCCTAAAAGTTTAACCTGTTTTAATTTTCTGGTTACAATCTAAGGGAATCAAACCCTTGACCTAGTCTAATCCTAACCCATTTCCCCCATCCACCCCTCTTGGGCTAACCCTAAGGGCTTTAACACCTTAACTTTTCGGAAACAATGATATTAAACTACCACCATTCCTAAAATAAACCATAGAGCATATACTAACTACCTCTAAAAGTGCATACTCAAACACATAAACATAACATGAACCAACTGAGCCCCACCCCCCGGCAGACAAAAAAAAAAGTACCTGCTTTACAGTTTGGCCATTCATTTCTTAACACCTCAGGGATATGATCAAACCAGCATCCATCAAGTTCTTTCTGAAGGCATTCACGGGATTGCTGATATGAGGACTGTCCACAAAAACTAGAAAATATAAAACTTTAGAAAGTATGAGACAGGTATACAATGTATCACACAAAAGATCATACGGAAAAATAAACGTGCACTTCAGAGCTGGCTTGTTGCTCTTGCCTCAGAAAGGTCAGATAGTGTTCTTCAAACTCTTTAGCAACACAAAGATTCGTCATGATATGTCTTCTAACTGTTCCTACAGCAATCATGTATGTTTGACCAAAAGACTTATTTAGCCATAACCCAATCTTCATCATCTACCAAACTTTCTACTTCAAAACCTACATATAAAATCCCGCCATACAGTGTGGTCTACCAAAGCTACGCCCTGGAAGGGGTGATGTATTACTAGTCCTTCTAGAGGATTTTCACAAATATCCATCATAATTCTCTGGCTGGAGAAATCTCAACCTCAAGTTTTGTAATGTCAAAGTATTAGCAACTTTAGACTTGGAGCTTCAACAAATTGCTCCTTGAGTAAATAAAATATGGACAAAGTAAACTTCCTAAAAAAGTTCTTATGCCTAAAAAGATACAAGTGTTCTTCCATCCATCACTACAATCATTGATGGAAGCTGAAAAGAAGAACCGAAAGTTCTAATAGAACACGCACCATTAATGGTTTTCCATCTTACCAAGAAGAAACGAAAGACTATAAAGGTAGGGAGAATTTGTGAAAATCATAACCAAACAAGAATGATTATCCATTTCTTTCTCGTATGCATCTCTGATGCCAGTACACTTTGATAATGTAATTCAATAAGAGAGCACATATAGAATAAATTCTACCAAATCAGTCAAATCCTTACATTGAGTAGCTTGAAATTATGATCACCAAGCCCTTTTCCTTGTAAAATCAATAGCTTCCGCAAGAACCACCCTGTATGCCATTGTATTAGTATAGAGAAAGGTGGTTGACTTGCTAAAACCTTCAATAATGCATTTAAAATCTGTAAAATGAAAATTCAGTTCATCACGACACTGAAAACCACACTGAATTAGGATGCATAGGGTCAAATTTTAAACAGTATATTTCTATGACCAAAATGACTGATGGGAATATGTTATTTATGCAAACAACAGGTGGAAAAAAATTCTCAAAGAGTCCCTATACCTGATCCATATATTTCACTAGAAGATTTCCGATATTTCCATCCACTGCCTGTGAAAATATAAAATGAAAATTTGTAAATACAGTTACAAACTCAAGACGGTGGAAGAAAGTATCATGAATCTTCAAAAATCCATATACAAGACTAGAAAACCCAAAACATTCAAAAGATTCCAAGGGATATATAAATTAAATATGAGAGATTGTTGTAAAATAAGAGGCATAGCCTCAAGGCACAGATAAACATAAATGTTGTGTAGTTTTCTACTTGAATAAATATTTTTCATGTAACCTCAAGAAAGGAAAGGATGAAATATTAGACTCTCTTCATAATGTTATTAGTATTCAAAACACTATTATATTATCTACCACAAATTCATCTCCAAAGAGAAAAATACCTAAGGAAACAGCAATGAAATACCATATATGCATCATAATATTAATGGTAATGAATTCAATGGCTAATTATTTTACAACCACCTGATAGCACAAACAACGGAAGCACGGTTAAGAATCAAACAAAAAAAAACAATCATAAAGGTAATATGGTAACTAGTTTTTATTAACTACTCACTTATTACCAGCTGCACAGATGATTTGATAGTTAGGAAACCCTTGACAGAAAATATAAGTTTGTATATAAAAAAAATTGAAGTTCAATACTCACAATCATATTTTGCATTCCATTTAAGCCAATCATTTGAGCTAGTAAAGGATGAAGATCTGCATTAATGCAAAGAGAAATCAAAGATATGAATGAACAACACTGGGACATAGAAAATGCTCATTTTTATTATTTTTAAAGGCTATATAGACTGATGCATTGAAGTTATATCTCAAATCTATACAACAGCCCACTGTAAGTTAGTACCTTTTGCTTCTGCCAAAATAAATAATAAGAATAGTGATGCTAGTGATAGACTAGGATTGTCAGAGAAAACATGTGCTAGTATTCCACTCCTGCACCAGGAAAAAAAATTTCATGATAAGTTAGAATGTCCTTAGTTCATAATTCTCATCATTTTATAATAAAAGCATTAATTAACCTGTAAAATTTGTTTATTTAGAAGTGAATGGATCCTAATCACTCTACTTTCCTAATAGTAAGATACAGTTGAATGAGCGGAAAACAATCAACACACCAAAACTAAAATTTTTAAGAGAGAAACTAAGCTCTCTTTCTCTCCTTTTTTTTCTTTCTTTTTTTCTTTTGAGAGAGTTATAAGAATGAAATGAAATGGAGAAACAGAACAACCTTTTATTAGAGGCAGTATCTCTAGGGAGGCTACTGTTTTCTGCTCCTTCAGTCTCAGGACTAGACAATACTACTTTTCCCATTTCACTCAATATAGATTTAGCATGATTAATGCTCTCAGTTGAGTCCCTTTCAATAGCATCTCTCACACTTGATGTCATATAAGGATATAAAATAACTCCAGCGACAGAGTTGAACATGCCTTTTCCACCAATGACTTGAAGAAGACAAGAAACAGTATAGAAAGACGTGACTGCAGATAGATTTGAGCCCTGGAGATTAAATAACGTGGAATCAATACAGCATATAGGAAAAGTATATCATCATGAATTCGATCAACAACTAATGCAACTAACATGATTGAGTTAGCACTGGCTCGATCATTTTTTTTCTTCATGTTTTTACTATTTTTCATATGTTAAGTGGTTTCTAATTTTCTGTTTTTTATTATCTGTTGATCATTATACAATCATATATAACTATATTCTTTTTTATCAAACCCAGATCTGAATGGGATTAATCTACGTAATTCTAAATGTAATTGGACTACACATAAAATCTTTAAAATTGGATACAAATTTAAATGATCATCTTTAGGTAAGGTAACCAAACATTAATCTGGCAAAAACCAGAATGGGATCAGATCTTTGATCCAACCCATTGGCAGTTGTGAGCAAGGTGTGGAACTTACTGTACTTCAACAGCTGATCAAAATTAATCCAATCAATAACATCAAATTCTTAAAAAGAAAATAGTTATATATGATTGTATAATGATCAACAGATTCAATCTTAAAAAGACTGATGCACCACACAGCTAGACGTCATAAATAAAATTCCTTTTTTAAAATTTGTGCTTTTCCACCAGATCCAGTTAGCTAGGAGTTTCAAAGTGGAGGTTTCTATTATATGAGTTATCATATAATGTACTACTTAAAAATTAAGGCACCAATGAAAACCTCATATATAATATCAGATATTATATTATATAGTGCTAATACATATTTACATATAAAACATAAAAATTCAGGTTTTTGGTAATAATCAGTCAGTAATCAGTAAATGTGATTTCAGGTTTCGATTTGTTACAAGTGGTTGCCAAAACCTAGAAATAGTCAGTTGAAGATCAATTGATCTAGTAAAAACCAAACCAAAACACAGCCCCATGCCAATCATACATTATGAAAATCAACCAACCATATTGGATTGCTCCTAATAAGATAAACCACACTGTCCAAATTTAATGTGCACTTACTCAATTCCAAATTTTCCAAAAGGAAATATCTACCAACAAAAAGTATTATTGTTTCTCATGAAGTAGATAATAATGAAAATGAAGCAAATAAGAGAAAGAACATCTCACATTGCTCTGCCCTAACTGCAGTAATGGGAGTAATATGGGAAAGATTAATATTCTGAGAAGATTTTCAATGACTACTGTACTCAAACGAGACTGGCCAACTCCAAGCATGTCATTGAAGTAATACAGATCATCGACAATCTTATCAGTTTCCAAGAGTAGTTCTTTTCTCTTTTGATTTGTACGCATCCTGCATCAATACTTAATAGTTCAGCCTTAATATGCATATCACTACCAGAATCTTTTTATAAAAAATTGAAAGACACATACTCTGTAGCATGGACAAGGGCATCTAGGTGAAAAAATTGATTGCTTAAGCTTGAAACCAAGTCTGAAAAATACTTCGAGACTGGAGGAGTTGTTATATATTGATATATCATATCATCACTAACTGCATAACCAAAAACAAAAAACTGTATTATATTACCAAAAATGTAATTGCAACCCAAAATTTGCTACATCTCTTCTATTAGCAGCTTCGAAAAATAGTGATAACCAATAACATGTTACCATTATATATACTGAGAGTTAGTGCACGGATAGCTGTCTGAATCATCTTTTCCCCATGGTGGGCAAATTTGAGAGCCTCATTATACAGGGGAAACGAGACTACAGAATCCTGCAATTGAAGAGAGACATAGAAATAAAAATTTATTAGGGGCCACGCTGATCAGCCATGTACATTTAATAAAACTCCCATGCTTTCCCAATGCCATAAACAGTAATGCAACGCAAAAGTTGTGAGCATCTTTTAGTTATTGAATAAAGATTGAAATAGTGGCTGTCTTTTCATGCAACTCATTAATGCTTCTTCCCCTTTTCAAAAGAACTTAATTTACTGTAAAAAAATAAAAAATTACTCAAGCCTAGATGATGAAAAGAACGCAAAACATGCCTCCAACAGATGAATGGCTTTAAAGGTCTCCACACAAGACAATGAGAAATGATAACAATGATTGGACCAAGCCTTGATGGCCCTGTTTGAAACCCCTTGGAGAATAAAAACAGGAGAACATGGAACACATGAAATACCAAACACTTACAGTTATTCCTTCTTAAATAGTAGGATCTCACTTAAAGCGTACTTTTAAATAACCTTTTTACATTTATCACCCTTGATATGCAGGTTACTATTACGACTGAAAACGCATAAATCATGAATGGTGAGTAAAACTTACGCAATAAGCTTTAACTTACCCCATAGACCTTCAGAAGAAGGCAAACTGTGTCTTTGTTTAATTTATTGCTCACTGCTCTGATAAGAGAGAGAGACAGAGGGATCAGAAAAGTATAAACTTCACAAGTAATAAAAAAATCAAGCTAAAACTGCATCACGAGGATAAAAACTCAAACCAGTTCAATTATTTTAGCAAATAACAGTTAAAGATGTTAAGTCTTATATGTATGTGTGTGTGTGGGTATATATATATATATATATATATATATATATAGAGAGAGAGAGAGAGAGAGAGAGAGAGAGAGAGAGAGAGACCTCAAAAATGATACATAATATAAGGCTAGATCTCCTCCAAATTCAAACTTATGTCCTATAATGTTGTTGATATAGTCATTGCTAAAACAATAGTCTGCATCAGAAACCATCAAAACGTCACCAATAAGTACAAGCAATAAGAATAACCAAATGACATAAGGAAAAAAAAAAAGACAAACTGGTGAAGACAAATAACTGATTTTCCAACATGATTGCAGATACCAAAATCTTCTGTAACTAAACATTGAAGGAGTAATGCATTTAGCATCTTACAAATTGAATGGTCACTATTCATGTTTTGAATCATTATACTCAGATACTGAAGCAACGGTGCCTCAATTCTTGAATTTTTACTGATCTTTAGCACTCGAACAAATTCTGCTAAAACTTGGTACTCCATAAAATATCTGCACATAAGTTATAAATAACAATTAGAATACCAACAAGAAAATGGAAAGCATAACCATAAAGAAGGTTTACCATGAAAAACAGTTCATACTCGAAAATCAGTGGGTCTTGTCTATCACCATAGGTAACTAGCTCCACTATGGACTGTAGTAAATCAATGACTAATTCCTGGTAGAGAGTTGGAGGGGGGGGAGAGAGAGACATATTAATTAAAGTAAAAATATAATATAATAAAAGATTGATAGTTTACAAAATCAAACTAAATGAAATTATAGAAAAGTCAAAACAAGTTACCCTGTTATGCCAGTCCACAACTTTGATCTGCCGCAGTTCATTGATTACGTACCTATATCCATAAACAAGATTTTTATTTTTTTTTAAGTATTAGTAATAATAAATGATGATGATGATGATGCCAATCAAAGGAAATTGTGTGTGCATGCTTTTCATAAGACTTCTCTACCCTCTCGTTCCCTCTCCTATAAATCTCTACTTGTTCTTCCTTTTTCTTCCAAAAGTACAAGCAACACCATACTGCTTGGTTAATGCACAACAAACCTACCAATGATATACCATCCTCCTATGACAAAAATTTCATTCTATGGTTCGGTCCAATATAGACATTTCCACTTTATTTCCAAAAATCAGGTTTGGGAAAGTGGACGAGGAACTAAAATTCAACTACCACCCGCTATACCCTCAAATGTAAATTAAATTACACGTTCAGAATAGCTCCATTTGCCCGCCATGTTGTTCAGGTCTTCCATTCCCCAGCCCAACAAGCCATTCGCTCAGCACATTTAGGGAAATTGAGGGAAAAACACCATGGAGACTTAATTCAGTGAGCATTGTTCAACTGAAAGAGGCCAGATTAGACCATTTCTGTTGCAATTGCTCAATTTTACTTACAATTAATTAGTTTAAAAGGGGAATTGGTACAAAAATTCATGTAAAACCCTAACTGATGGGAAATGGAGAGGAAGGAGGAAGCTTACTTGAAGTACTGAAGAGAGAAGCGGTCGATGGAGCGCCACAGAGAGCGCCACATGGCGGTGATGATGATGGCGTTGAGCGATCAGAAGCGGAGATTGAAGACTAACTTGAAGAGCGTTCGTTGTGCCTTGTGTGTTTTGGTACGAATTGAAGGAAGGGAGGAAGGAGAAGGGCGTTTTTTTCTGGTTGCTTTGGCTGTTTGGTGGATTGGCGGATTATTTTTGTGCCAACTACCTGTCAACGTCCCCTCCTGGAGAGTCTACAACTGTAAGCTAAAAATAGTATACGTGTCTTCAACGCAACGCACCGCGGAGTTTATTATGTCGATTCACTACGAATTGATTCAAATATAATTTGTATACGTTATTAAATAAATTGATAATACCCCGTGGACATTCTTTACAAATAAAAAACTGTTATAAAACTAGAGGGAGAAAATGTAGAGAGAAGTGATATGCTAAAGACAAAGTTTCACCATGTTTATTCTTCCCTAAATCTTTGGTAGAACCACCTATTTATAGGCTTACAAGATAGGAGATTGAATACCATCATTTACAATATACCTATAGGTTACAAGCATTAATTACAAATACTTAGTGCATAGGTTACATAAAATCCAACGGTGGAATATTAAGAGGTATGGTGGTCATCCACCAACTCATGCATTTACAACAAAAACAGGATTTTTGACAGAAATAGTTTGACCTGAGTTCTATTTTGGTTCTCTGACTCTTTTTTTGGTGTCAAATTGGTCCCATTGTTAAACTTGCAGTCAAATTACGAGGAAAAATTGTCAATCTAAGAACTAATCTCCCCTCACACAATCAGTCCAGCACTACAATGAACATTTCCCTTTATAAGTCGTTACCCTCTGCCCTAAATTGAAATTCTACGAGAGGAACGACTTACAGAGGGAAATGTTCATTACAGAGCTGGGTTGGTCATTTGAGAGAATTCTTGCCCAAATTGATGATTTTACCCCTCAATTTGATCCCAAATTTGATGGTGGAACCAATTGGACACTATAGAGAAAGTTAGAGGATCATTGAAGTGAAAATTTTAGTTTGATGACCAAAATAAAACTCGACATAAGTTTAGGGACCGTTTCGGTCAAAACCCATATTTTTATTTGTAGAGATCGTCTAGGTTGTATTATCAATTCATTTAATAACGTGAGGATACAACAAGGAGCTTGTAGCTCAAGTGGTTAAGAGCATTTACCCATGTATTTGAGGTCTTATGTTCGATTCACATAAGACCTCATATAAAAATATGGACCGACACACCTATAGTGTCAATGTACTTGAATTATAATACATCTACAATTATTAACAAACTCAATATGTATTATTATTTGAATGAATTTGTACGAGAATAAAAGCATACAAGCAAATGGAGAAGACATCATAAAGAATGCTAGTGTGAAAATTGCTTCCCCAAAAATGCATTGAATTTCCAATTTAAGACCCAAAATATTGCAGCGAAAAACTCTGATCTGGTGCACTGTTTTGTTCATGGGTCATCAAAAAAGTTCTTGGCCCAATATTACCAACAAACAAAAAGAAAGCGTTGTTGTCCAAAAATTTTAGTGGGCTTTAGCCTGAGTTTGACATGGATCTTGTTTAATTTTTAGCCCAAGCTAACCCAACCCATTAAGATGTATGCTCTCTCAAAAATATAGTGCGCCATATTTTCTTTTTCTTCATCTTCATCATTGAAGATAGTGGAATTGAAGTACAATTGAAACTTAACAAGCCCATGAATAAACAACAAAACTCTTAAGGCGACCAAAACTAGTGCCACGTCAGGAGGGCAACCAAACTTATTATGGAAGAGTACAATTGAAGTCGCCTAAAAAAGGCGGGTTCGCCAGAGTGTAGAATTCAAATTTGGAATTTTTATTATTATTTTTTTTAACATTGAGAATATAAGGATATGTTTGGTATCTTATTTTTTTTAAGGTCGAATTATTTAGTATCCTATTTGGATTCAATTTTATGAACTCAAAAATCAATTTTAAGTCCAAAGCCACAAAAACTCGTTTAGTAAACCCATTTTTAAATGTCAAACCCAAAAAAAACTCAAAAACACCTTTATTATTAAAAACACAAACCAAAAAAAAAAAAAATAGTTTTTTTTTCTCTCTCCTCTCCCTCTCCCATCTCTTTCTCTCTCCTCCCTCTTCCGTCTTTTTCTCTGTCCTTCCTCTCTCATCTCTATCTCTTCTTCCTCCCCCCTCTCCCGTCTCCTCTCTCCTCCTCCTCCCATTTTCTTTTGTTAATTTCAATTTGGGAATCTAGGGTTTCTTATTTTAATTTCAAATTTTTAGATCTTAAAAATAGTTTGGAGTTCAATGCCAAACAAATTTTTAGATCTTAAAATCACTATTTGAAAACTCATATTTTTAAAAAGAATCATAATTTTTAAATTTACTTTTTTGAGTAGAATATCAAACATAATCTAAGTTTCACAAGTCTAAAAGCTAATTGGTCCAACTTATCTATACTTGGACTCAAAAATGGCCCTTGAAGTCAAAAAAATGAACTTCACAAGCAATCACATAATCATGCTAAATCTAGTTCCATTGTTTTAGCGTATGAGTTAAAAATATCGTCGTTCAAAACAATATTAAACTATAGCGGTAAAAAGGCCTCAATCAATTGATTAAGTCAAAGAAAACATGACGATCATTTCATTCGTAGATAACATGCGAGTGTAAAACATACTCCAACCTTCTTTTTCCATGGACTATAATTATGCTTAATGAGGAACAAACAACCTTATTAGCATGGGCTATAATTATGCTTAAGTATGCTAATTGTCTTGTATAATCAAGTTGTGCTGTTGGCAACATTTTAATTTATACCATGAAACGACTACTCTTTGTACCTGCAGGCAACTTCTAATCTATTATATTCCTGTAAATCTTGGTAAAAACAAAAATATTCCTGTAAATATCTTTCACTATACATGTAGCCCCAATTTTAGAAAATCGCATCTGGGGTCCCAATGTATGATGTGACAAAATTACAAGGGGCCTAGGCTGTTGTTTTCTACATCAAGAGGGTAAGACAGATGTAAAATTTTGGGAGATTTTGCTCATGTACGCTACAATTTCCCCATTATATCCAAGAATTTACTTTGTTGGATATTATTCGATATGTCTGAATCATTGATGATCATAATGTCAATTAATTTAATAAAAAAGAGTATTGATTTGCAGATTAATAGTATCAGATTCGAATCTTCGTAGCATTTTAATGGAAATGCGTGTGAAACCTCCACAATACAAGCGTGCATGCATGCATCGACCGACATTTTTAACCAAAACATCTCCAATTTCCAAAGTTGGTTTTTAATTATGCCGGTCATTATATTATAGTTGACCAATGAGAGAGGCATATTAGTTAAAGGAAGAAGATTTGGAGGATCCATAATCTTCCACCTCCATGTCAGAAAAGAAAAGTACCCACCAGCAGGATTAAGCACTAAAGCCACCACACATTTTGTTTGGCTAATAAGGACCAAGTGAGTAGAGATTCCAAAAGCAATATAAAAAAAAGCCTTGAGGTTCCAATTCCCACATCCATGTGCCCCCATGACTCATCGCTTTTGTTCTTATTATATTCACTCACATGTCTTCAATCTTCAACATCACTTATCGTCCAGGACAAATTGGGGAAATTTTGTATTGTCACAACTTACAGGACTGACTGACTTTCACTTTGATATATATTTCTGTAGGGTATGGGACATTTTATTTAATTAATAATAATATATTCTGGTGGAAAGTAGGGCCATTTCCCATATTAGGGTTGCAATATGCTCATGTCCAAAATCATAAGCATCTTATTTTCAACAAAACTTGTGATGAGTATTTTTCACTCTTTCACTTTCTACGTGTGGAAAATGCAACATTCTCTCCTTGAAAATCAAGTTAAGTTCGTAAGCATCTTCCAATTTGATTTGCTACGTCAACATTCAATCTCTTTAAAAAAGAGCATGACATATATACAAATTTATTTTGTATAGATATGTTCTTGTTTCATTTGTCGCAAAAAATTTCATGTTTACAAATACACAAGCGATAAATGATACAGTTGCCTTAAAATTTTCCTTGTCCTTTAAACTTAGTTGGTTACTTTTATAACTTTAACTACGTACAACTGTTGGGAAAAATGTGAGTCATAACAGCCAGCCATACCTCTGCATTCATGTTTTGTTGTTCTTATTAGCACTTGACAAAAACACTACCCGCCATTACCCATAAAGAACAGAGAGAAAAAGACTACCCACCAAACCAGCGCATGGGAAGTTGTCAACACTTAGCACAGTAGATGGGAAATAGATGGGCTATGAACCCCTCATATGCCAAACAAATTAATTCCACTTGCGGTCCTTGGTTATCAATGTGTCTGTTTCCTTCTTTGATGAGTTAAGCTAACCCTAATGAACAGTAGAGGCTTTCCACCCTGGCCTAGTTATTTTTGGGGACCTCATAGGTTCATATCATCAAATGCTTGCACATGAATTATAGGTGTAATGTATAACTGTATGCATATGTTACATGTAGATATACATCACGTCTATTTTCTGTTGAAAAGGTTATAAAGTTGGTCGGACAAATTCAACAATTTTTTTAAAAAGACTGTAATTGAATTCCAACTACGACCTATTCTTTTGTCACACAAATGCTTAAGTTGTCTGATTGTAAATGATCAATAATCCAGAATTAAAATATGACAATTTAAGAATAATTTACTTATGCACAATTTGACACGAGAATATTTTCCTAAAAATTCGCATTTCTATACTAAGTAAGGATTTTACGGTTTCACGATTAGTTACATGCTTGAAGCAGGCACACTTGAAAAGCTTTGTATGCATCTCAACAATAAGGTAAATAGTGTTCATGTGAGTTTCACAAATGCGTTGGACGGCGCTGATTAATGTTAAAACTCTCAACTATAAAGACAACCCATTTGCCAACTGTGGAGTTGAGAAAAAAAAGTTGCATTTGCCGGTGAACTGGGGAACTACCAAACATGTGCCAATCTACTTGTCTAGCCAACTTAATTATATGTCCTTTTAATCAGATTTGAAATCATGTGAACTAATCAATAGATTCAATACTATGCACCCACCAAGGTTAGGTACTATTAATATATTGACTGATAAACCAAATTATATAATACATTTTGAGCCCTAGCCTTCTATCTAATATAGAAAATAGCAATACTAGACTGTGGTACATAATTGCAGACTTGGACTTAGTCAAGTTGATTAGAGTCTGTTGCGGACCCATTAAGGCGCAATGAGGTGTAGCTGTACCTCCCCTCGTCGGAAAAACCATTGTAGGTGCTTCAAATTGCCCATTTACTCAACTGGTGTACAGATTACCTTATTTCCATTTTCAACATTTAAGTAAATGTCTTTGTCCTTTTACTTTCATTTATTTTTATATTACTCCATTTACTTAAGTTTACAATGTAAATAAGGAAGTACTTCTCATTTGGATTCAAATAAAAATACTAGAAAATCAAGTTCCCACCAAATCAAAATATGAAAAATCGGTTTTAGTGCAAAATACGATTTAGGCTAAAAATGATGGCTTATTAAGTCAATATATACTTCATACTAAAATCTCATAAAATCAAGGTTTCTTATTTGATGTGTAAGGAATAAAAGCCGTCAAAAATTATCTGGAGAAAATGATTATTCCGAAAAACCATTTTTCATACTTAGTTAATATTGCACCTCCGTTAAAAAATTTCTGAGTCCGCCAGTGGTTAGAATAGATGTGCTCTCTACTCTGCACCCGAATTCGAATTCCCCTTCACATAAGATCGCTGGTAGAAAAAAAAAACATAGCATATAATAGCATCGGTGCATGAAACTATAGATTAGAGTAAATGAGCTGCCTTGTTGGTCACATAGTAAAGTCACAAGAAAGTTAGGCAAAGGGACAGAGAGAGATGGTACAAATAGATTATGGAAGTCAAATTGATATATAATTTAACCGAAAGCAACAAAAGCGCATATCTTTGTTTCCACCGAGGAAAAGGTAAAATAATGAGTAACTTTTTCCCTTACTAACTTGCAAAGTACTTCTATGCCCTTCACAATCGGGGATTTCTTAGAAGAAAAAAACTAAATATTATGTTTCTAAGGATTAGGTGTTTTGTATAAGGGTCATGCTAGGGAGACCAACTTTAGATACCAACTTGTGTACCAACTCTCTAATAGAGGTGGAGCCCACCAATACAATGGGTCCTACACTCTATTAGAGAGTTGGTACACAAGTTGGTATCTAAAGTTGGTCTCCCTAGCATTTTCCTTTGTATAAATAAAAAAGAAATGTATTTGGTGATTCTTACGTCAGCTATACATTCACATGATGAAATATTTTAATGCAACGGTCATATGATTTATTTGTATCTATGTCTCTCCTCGCGTAATCTAATAACGTCACATACTATAAAATCTCATGATGGAAGTTTCTATGGATATAAAAGTGAGGTGGCACGCATGTGTAATACAGAAAGAACTTTATGCATAAAGATACCAAATGTGACACATAAACGTGACATGTAACATTGATATATATAAAAAAGCACTTTATGCAGCAGCACTTCTGCAAATTGTGTAAATTATATTACCCTTCTTCTCTATTGTGATAAATCATCACTAATCTAAAGAAAACAATTAATTTGTCCTTGCTTAAATCTGCACAAATATTTCTTGTCATCGTTGTCAAGTCACCGCAGTAAATTGTGCACCTCTTATTTTCTCTACAGTAAAAAACAGCCAAATGGGCACCTTTTATTTACAGCTCTGTTTTCGAAACCCAAACTTCCCATGCTGCAAATCATACTCCACATGAAAATCCTGCTGCTGATAATTGCCCAAAATAATCGCAGGTCCACCATTACCGCCTGGACCTACAACCCCATCTGTAACAATGGTCAAGCACACAACGCCTGAGCTTGAAACCATAGAGAAATAATTCTTCGATGGCAATTCCATCTTGGCACCACCTTTGAATTGGAAGACCAATTCTGGGAAGTCAACTTTCTTCTCCTTTGAAATGTCGAAGCAGGGCCTTAAGCCCGTTTTGTTTTCCAAGTCCTTGGCTCTTGTGTAATTCGCCATCTGGGCTTCGAACTCTTTGGCCACGGGTTCGAAAACCGGCTTCTCCATGAACGTGAAGGTCGAGCCTGAGTCGACTATGGTGCCGCCACTGCTGTCGGCTCCAGGAACCAGAAACTTGTAGGGGATTTTGACGTTCTTGTTGCCCACAATGACTTTTCTGAGCATGATGTAATAGTATTCGCGGAAAGCGGAGTTTGGAGGACCTGGGTTTTTCTGAAATGGGGTGGAGCTCAAGCTTTGAAGTTTGGTTTTGTTTCTCTGGCTTTCAGCGATGGTGGGTTCTTCTTCAGAGCTTGAGCTGCTGCCACTGCTGCTGCTGTAGAGGACAAGGTCGCTGCTTTGTGGGGTGTCGTCGAATCTGTGAGAGACTAAGCAGTAGGAGAATTTGGTGAGGCCCATTTGGGCAGGCAGCGATTGTGGTCCGCGGCCAAACCCAGCAATCCCAGCGGGTTGGCGGATCGAGACGAAAGAGCAGCCGACGAGAAAATCCGGGACAATTTTCTTGGGAAAATCGAGTGTCTCGGAAAGTAAAATCCCAGCTGTGGTGCCTGAACCGTACTGGATTATGTAAGTTGGGCAGGCTTGCGAGCAGTTTTGGTGACTCGGGTTGTTGCAATTTGGGCATTTGGATTTGACTTCTGGGCCAAAAATCCAACCACATTTGGGGTTTTGGCAGCCGACGATTTTGGATGAGGAGGAGAGTTTGGGCTTGAAAGTTGGAATTTTTGCTGGGTTGATGTTTGGGAATTGGCATCTGGAGCAAATGTAGCGTTTGGTGCAGGGGAACCAAACAAGGCTGCTTCCTGTGTCCATAATGAAGGAAGAGGTTTGTGGGGGTGTCCCAAAGTTGAGGGAGACTGAGTAGTCGCCATAGCTGTGAGGAAAGAGAGGGACTTGGGTGAGAGAAGAGTTGGGTTTTCTGGAGTTTTTGATGTGGTGGGCTCTGGAAATGGACGCGGAGGCATGGAAGCTGAGGGCTTGGAGTGGATCTGAAGATGGATGGTTGGGGAATGGGGAGAGAGGGAGGGTGATTTTGGAGGAGAGGGTTAGAAGGAAGAGAGAGAAGAGAGAGGTTAGAGTGAGAAGGGACTTGGGATTGGCCATGGATTGTGGATTGTGAATTGTGGCAGGGTAGCAAGAGATGCTGCTGCTTTCTGTAGGCTGGGTTTTGGTGGGCTTCTTTATAGTGAAAGAAGCCAATGCAGGAACAGAAAAAAGGAGAATCATGTTCGATTTGAGCAATAAAACTCCCCTTGTGCTGCACACAATTAACAGGACATGCCCCTGCGTTACAAACCTAACCTAAAACATATATACATACGTACTTTAACGGCTAATCATCGTTTGGGAGACTGGACATGGCGACATGTATACAATCGAGCTCATTATAATTCTTTTTCTTTCAATAATTTTAGAGTAGTATCTTATATTTACCACAAACGAACGAGGTTTATTTACCCAAAAAATTATCGCACTTGCGATTTATGCTAGTAATACCATAACGCAATTTTCACTACATAAACAATTCGATTACTTTTAAGATTGGCTTTAATTAAGAAAGAAGAAACAACATCTTCAAAAGTTATAATGATTTTAAACTTTACAACTCTTTACCAAACTTTTATCATAAAAAAAGAAATGCAAAGCTCTGAATGGGACGGATGGGGTAGCCTCCCATCCCCCTTAACTTTTCCGTATCAAGAAAGCTCTGAATGGGTCATGCTTCCATTAAGTTTCCTTTCCCTTTTTTTTTCTTTGTTGGTAAAATGCTTACTTTATATTTGGAAGCTGGAAAACCACAACATGATGATTGGAACTTGGGACAGCTTAGCATGGAAGGAAACAGCAGGCCAGACAGAGAGAGGTAGGGTAGCCTTGTAATTTCATGAAACCCCAGATCCATTTAGGTAGAGTTTAAAATATTACAGTTACCCAGACACCGCCGAAAAGTGTGCGGTAAAAAACAAAACTTGTAGCCGTTTGAAAGAATTGTTACGTACAGTGGTCGAAATACGCGGTAAGCCTTTCGTCTTATTACCGTTGCCAAATACATCCGGCGTGTCGTATATATGATGAGATTGATAATCCTCTGCTTCCGAGCTCACCGTAAACTACACATGGTGGTGGAACGAGGGACCGAGAAGAGCATTAGCGGTGTGGTGCGCTAGGTAGTATGATCCGGATGAAACGACAATCAATTGGATCAGGACACGTGATTATGTGGAGCGTCGTCGTGTCACTCTCACAGCTCCAAAAAAATTATTTTTTATTTGTTTTTGGCTCCATAGATAACTGTTTTCAACAGTCTCTGAAGCCGAAATCTTATCTTCTAATTTACAGAGAACCTAAGTCCACCAGTGACCAAGTTATTTTAATATAATATCCCTTTTTAAAAAAAATAAAATAAAATAAATTATGATGAGATTGGTTATTCTCACCATAAGTGTCAGCGCATACTCACAATCTTGAGTTGGAAGACTTACGCGTGACACTCAACTGTCAGCTATCACCAGTATTAATTTATGTAAAAAAATTACAAATCATGCACCAATGAAAACTGCTAACAGCAGTACTTGAACACTGGTGGCGCCACATATGAAATGTTATATATTATATGGTATGAAACGGTTATAAGCATGACGCAACCTAGTATAAATTTAAACAATAATAGTGCCTTTAAAGTATTCGGGCAATGCATGTTTTAATAAAGCACCGTTTTATTGTTTAAAGGCACTATTATTGTTTAAATCTGTGTTAGGTTGAGCCATGCTTTGGGATTGAAGGAGAGCAATGTATGTTTAAACCCAAAACATGGCCCCAAAACTCCTACATCACCAGCTCTTTAATGATCAGCCATTTGATCCTCAAATCCCCGTGCCACCAAAATGAAAATTGACTTCTCCATGAACGTGAGAGATGCCCCAGTGTCAATTATTGTCCCCCCACTTCCTTCATATCCTGGAACCAAATTTGCTTGGGATTTTGATGTGCTTGTGCCCTACCATAATCTCCTCAAGCTTCATACATAGTGGTACCCTGAAAAATGTGAGCTTCCTGCAAACATAGGGCTCTTGAGCAATTGTGTATAGCTGAGCCCTACCATAGTTGCGTTGTCCAAAAAACAGGTTGGTGCTCTTTGACATCATCATGCTCGTGAGACAAGCAGCAAAAGGAAAATTTGGTGAGACCCAATTGGGATGGCGGTGATGTTGGTTCACTGCCAACCCCAGCAAGTCCAACAGGTTGCTGGGATGAAAAATTGGAGCAGCCCACAAGAAAACTTGTCACATTTTGTTCCAAAGCTTCCAACATTAAATTCCCAGCTATGGATCCTATTGAGATCCCATAAGTTGTCCATGAAGCAGACAGATAATTATAAGATGGGCATGGTGCGCCAAGTCCACATTTGGATCTGATATATGGGCTGATGATTGGACTGCATTGTTTGTCATTGCACAACACATAGCAAAGCAAGTGCCATGGATTCTAATGAATTCTCTCTCAGTTACAGAGAATGATTCATATTGTTGTTTGTTAAGCTTTTGGTGTTAACCTTAATAAACCATGATCAAACAACAAATACACCAGGGAGGCAGTAGGAGGCACACACATATATTTTAAACCGAAAACTGTTCGTAAATATAAAAGAAAAACTTTTGATTACCTATATATTCCTAACCATTAGCAAACAAATGAAAATGAAAACCTTCAAGAAAAGGTTTTGTTTTATATTTGTTTTTCAAGTAGATAACTATAAAGAAACCCATTTCTAGCTATAGAATCATAGAAATACCCTACATGAAATTGACTCTGTAAACACACCCTACCTTACATTAAACAGACTTTATAAACACACCCTACTATTGCCAGTTCTTTTTTTCAGTTTACTTAATATACAGATTTCTTGATTTACCATTCAGTGTGAAATTCATTTTTTTTTTTAAAAAAAAAAACTTAAAATTGGATTATTCTCTCTCTCTCTCTCTCTCTCTCTCTCTCTCTCTCTCTCTCTCTCTCTCTCTCTCTCTCTCTCTCTCTCTCTCTCTCTCTCTCTCTCTCCGGTTATTACTCAATTACAGCCAGATATGGAGCTACGGTCAGAGTTATGAAGTCTTGTGCGCCCTCTTTTCTGTCCGTCCTTGAAACCAAATGTATAATCCACGCCAACAGAGCGAGAGAGAAGAAGCCTCACGAAGCTCTCTGGTGCAGACGCGGACATACTCATCGAAAAGCACAAAGCAACACAGCGCTAGAAGTAGCAGCCTCGATCTGATGAGTTGTTGTAGACGATAATGGATTTCTCGGTAAAAATTAAAATGGGCGAATTTTCATTTCCCATTGTTTATGCTTAATTTTTGATTTTCCGATTAACTAAGCAGAATTAATCGTATTTTATTTTTTGCAATTTTTTAGGGTTGAGCAAAGATCGAGTTCTTTATCATTGGGCGAGTGGATCTGCGCGGTATTTATACCATTTGTAGCAATCATAGATGTTGATTTTTGCTGTGACTGATTGCTTCAGCGACCGTCCTCGCCCAACCAAATGCTGTTTCGATTTCGGCAATATGTCTGTCCTTGCTAATGAAACCAGATGTATGAAATTTTTTTATTTTTTAAAATATTCAGATGATTAAGAAAACTATATATATGCAGAACTTCGAATTGTGAATTATTTACTTTTGCTTTGGGAATTTTGGAAGAAAAAAAAAGAAAAAAAGAAAGAAATGATTAGTTAATGAGAATTTTGAATGATGTTTGTGCTGTTTACTTGCATGAAATCATGATGCAGTTACTGTTAATGAGCTAGAGGCATTGTATGAGCTGTTTAAAAGTCGAGTAGTTCAATTATCGACGACGGATCAATTTCTAAGGTCAGCCAAATTTCTTTGAATCATTCAAATTCAATTATGAAAAAATGTGTTGTTTCTTTCTAGTTTCATGCATTGTAGTAATTATTTGGATGATGATTATGTTGCAGAAAGAGTTTCAACTAGCACTATTCAGAACTCCTTGTGGTGAAAATCTTTTATTGGACAAGGTAAATGCTTCATACCAACATCTTGAACTACTTGACTAAGATATATATAATTCCTTGCACCTACTACTAGGCGAATTGGATTTTGCTTTTCTAGGTTTTTGATCTCTTTGATGAAAAGAAAAATGGTGCCTTTGAATTTGATGCGTTTGTTCATGCACTCAATGTCTTCCATCCATATGCCCTTATAGATGATAAAATTTATTGTAAGACTTACTGCTATAAGAGGCAAAGCTAAATGTTGTATGTGTCTTTCTTGTTATCTTATGTTTTTGGTTTGTTAATTACTTGCAGTTGAATTTAGGCTCTATAATCTAAGACAAACTGGGTTCATTGAGCAAGAAGAAGTGAGTCTTGTACTACTTTTTTACTGTATTAACAATGTACTTCTATGACATGGTATTAACAATGTATTTTTATGAAATGGTTTGCGGAGGTTCGCTGGAGAAGGGTTGTGGGGACAGCTCCTTGATTTTTGTTATTTTATTTTATTTTTTTTGAGTTTATTGTGTTTGGCTTGTTTTAAGTTAATCAATGGTAGATATGTAATTTATAGGAACTTCAACACTCATTTATTATGTAGTAAATGGTTTTTGGGTATGTTTCTAAAGTGTATTCCATATGGGTTTTTTTTAATAATTTCAGTCCCTATTTTTGGTATATTTCCAAAATAAAAACATCCTAATGTGGTGAACAAGGAAAAAAGGGCCCAAACAAATTAGCCCAACTAAGCAACACACATAGTTTAGAGGCCCAACCAAAGTTCAAACCAGTCATAAAGCCCACATGAGGCATCTAGGCACATCCATTTCAATTCTCAATCGTAATCTTCTTGCTTAAACCCTAACCTCATATATTTCAAGTCGGAACTCCAAATGAAAATCCGTCAACAGATAATTACCAACAATGATCTTGGGACCGCCATTTAATTCAACATTAGATCTTCGAGAGGTTAATGACAAGCACAAGGCATTCAATTTATCGTCGTACAAGAAATAACTAGTGGGAGGAAACACCATTTTTGCACCACCATTAAACACAAAACTTAATCCTGGCACACTCTTAACGTCCACACTAACAGTGCTGAAGCAAGGTCCTAGAACCCCTTGATTAGGAGCTCTCTTATACTCACCCATTTGATTCACACTAACAATAATTTCTTCAACATTCACGTATATAATATATATCCATAGAAATTAGGCATGCCCGGGCCTTTCACCAATGGCGTGTAGCTCAAGTCATTGTACACTAAATCATCATTCAAAACTAGGGCACTATGTCTTCCTGTGTCATCATAAAAGTGTGGACAATAAACAAAAAGAGAATTTTTCATGTACCAGTTGTGAAGGCAATGATTCAGGGGAACTATCAAACCCAATACTTCCAGTGTCTTCGAGATATTGTACTTACAACCTTTGACCAATTGGTCATGTTGGTTTGTTTAGTTAATTTGCAGCCTCTTTTAAACTAGCATATGTGTTGGGTTTGATCTCCAATAGCACAATTGGTTTTCGGCTCTTATTAGGTCAACCTTAGAGATGGATTGATTTTTAGCCCAATTACTGTATTGGGCCAGAGATGGATTGATTTTTGGCTCTTATAAGGAAATAGTACCTAGGCGATACGAGACTTCGCTAACACATTAAGTTAATGTTGCAATAATAATACAAATCAATGCTTAAATTACACAAAAAAAATCAAGGGATTGGAAATGTATCGTTTACATCTTGCTTTTTGATCGAATCAAGCAATGCATCATCAAAAGTTTTTAAAGTATATATTATTTGGCAAATAAAATTCATAAACCAGAACCATGTGCCATCCATAGACATACATGTTCGTCTTTGAGTACTCTTTGAATGATCAAAATTTCACCATCTCAATGGCAACTAAAACCATGGCGCCAATTAATGTCCCAGAACATTATCCGCGGTTTTCGATCAAATATATATAATATGTATGGATCGAGCTTGATATAGTAGATTAGGTTAAATGTATCATAATATTAATCGAATCTTTTACGTAAGCTAAGGTTTGGCCGACCACTAAGTTTAATGGCATGGCATGTTTTTTGCCTATAGTATATATAAATCTAAAGACTAAACTGAACTGGTCATGTACATAAACGATAACATTTTGTATAAAACTGACAAATCATCGCTTTTTGATGAATAAAACTACAATTCTATAGTTGATATTCTGGAATTATTTATGTCCAAGAGATCTATCTTTGCGTGTTTCGGATCTTGAAGTTGTGTGTGTTCGATTAATTAATATGTTGTTGCTCCAAGTTAATAGCAAGTAAATTGCAAAGAATCTTTTTCCAAATCATTTGCATATGCCACCATATCTTTGTTTTTGTGTAAACGTATCTTGATGGGGGATTTCGCTTCGATCAGAATATCTCTTTTAAGCTTTTTTTTTTTCTTTTTATTTCTATAGGGTCTACAAAATCACGTTGGACTTCCAAGATTTTGGGCACATAGTCAGATTATGTCACTCAGTTCACTTTGTAACATATGGTGCAAGACATAAAAATAAAACACTGATTTAGGTTTGAGTCATGCTATCGATAATCTTTTTTAAAGTAGACTCTCTTTTTCTTTATTTTTCTTAATCAAGAGAAGAAGGAGAAAATAAAAAAGAAGATGATGTCAAATTTGTTCTGAATTCATACATATATTAACTCGTTTGTAGGCGTAGAGGTTTTCTTGAATTTTTTTTTTATAAAAAATTTGTTACAAAACCAACTGCCAACATCCAACTTCCAAAAGTATGAACTAGTTTTTTTAGGAAGAAGGAACGCATTAAAGAGTGAAGGAGGTGACAAGGTGAATTGCAGTCGAGCAGGTGATGATGATTAGGGGGGGCTAGATTGTCTGGAAGATGATCCCATCTTTTACTGTCATAATCATTACACTTTGATTGATTGAGTTTGATTTGTCCAGAAATTGAATGCACATTTATATTATATTTAATACAAGATCAAAACAATACATACTAAAATAACTCTGATATTATATTTTATGGTCAATTTTTTTAATATTGAAGATTCCTTAACAGTGTATTTGAATGGGAGAAATAAATTAAGAATTTTGATTAAAATCAGAAATTTTAAATTAATATGAATCAATTTCCGTATTTGAATTTTTTTTTTAATTTAGAAATTTTGTATGGAAAAAACATAGAATTTGAAAGTCATAAATCTCAACTTTAAATTCTATCTAAAAGTTGTCATTTCTCACATTTTAAGAGAAATTGAGTTTAAAAAAAAGATAACTTTACAAATAATGATTAAATTCTGTATTTTAAATCCGTTACACAAATAAGAAACTTTATAAATTTTAGAACATTAATTTTCGTCCTTTTAAATTCCATCATTTATAAATTCCTTTGTATTTTTAAATGTCCTCATCTAAACGTACCGTAAATTTAATTTTTGTTCTTACATATATCCCGCACAAAATGGTAATGTTTTAATGTAATGAAAATTTGCACCACACAAAGTTCATAGTTGACAATTATATACTCTTTGCAATGTAATAATACGTAGATAAGGGTGGACATGATTAACAAGAAATCCCCAAAATCGTTCATATGGAACAAATCGATCCAATTAATATTTTCTTGTCTTTTCTTATTCTTGGATTAAAAGTTGATTTAATCATTCTAAGAACTCAAAGGCAAGTTAAATGACCTAATTCTTAGTTAAGTATTATTTAATTTATTAAGTGTTCAATTTTTGGTCCGAAATATTTAATGTCGAAAAATCAATGCATTGTAGTCCATACAGATTTGATAATGAACGAATCTAAATTATGCTTATCACTCTCAATCTTTCATACGATAGTTCAAATAATTAAATATGTTATTCATATATCCGAGATTTGAGACTTTGTTTTTGAGTCTCACTATCCAATATCACTTATATTATTATAAAAAATAAAAATAAAAATCTGATGCTCTCATTATCTCATAACATTAGTGACATAATTAACAAGTAAGAAATAAGTAAATGTGAGAAATTTGTTACACACATACTTGTGTAACACGGTGCAATGCTGAGGACATCACAGTGAATCAGAACCCAAACTGCAAAGGGTAAACTCTTTTGGTTGATCTATAATACAGTGGGACCCACGGAACATCAATGTTTTTCGGAAAAAGCTGAAGCTGTTCATAAATCTGCCGACACTGTTGATGAGCAGTGACCACGTATCAGCTTTTCCCGATCAATTTCCACGTGGAAGGACGAAGGCCGTACGATGTAATGTGTCTGACGTCAGCTGCATTTAAGACAGAGAGTAGAAAGCGAACCCCAATACACGTGCGAGAAGCCGCCGGCAAGCAACCCACTACGACTGGAGACTGGGGAAGAGCAGAATGAACAAAAACCAGAAAGAGAGATAAGAAGAAAAAAGAGAGCTTTGCACAAGTGTGACATAGGCATGTTGTTCGACAGTGATGGAACTCTGCCTCGAGATTCCCAATGTTTTTATTGGATAACGCACCTTTTTCTTTTTTTTTTCTTTTTTTGGTCAGGTTGTTATGTAAATTCTTGGGACTTTATTTATAACATTCTTTTTTAGTTTATTTTCTATTGGAAAGATAACTTTTCTAAATCAAGATTTAATCTATATATATATAAAGTTTTTTTAATTTTAAGTATGTGATATATAGTTTAGAAATGAAGTCATCTTCAAAAATTGAAATTGAATGAGATTTCAAAACTCTCATTCAATTACTATTATGATCATCCAAATTAACATGTTGTTGTGTTTGGTCATTAGAGATATTGTACTCATATTTGGTAGTATGGTTATTCGATAAATTTTTAACAAGATACAACTGAAAAGTTCAGCCACTATATAATTTTTTAATATATATAATTTTTATTCAATAAAATATGAAAAATATGTGTATATAATACGTGAATTCTGTCAATATTATTGAAAATATTAAACATGAAAATACATACATATACATGTATTGTATGTTTGATTGTTAAAAAATGTGTATTTGACCGAGTCTTTAAGGCGTATACGGAAAACAGAAGTATTATTGAAGAAACGATGTGTTGAGAAAATCTTAAGTTACTTTAATTTTATTTATTAACATATTTTATTGTTTTTGGTATAAAACAGTTTTTAGAATTGAATTTTATGTTTTAAAGCACTTCCACTCATTTGTCATGACAAAAGGTAAAGGAAAACAATGAGAGTTACTGTTTATGTAAATAGTGACTGCCTTAGCAATTTTTTTTTAATGCATTCTCACTTATTGCCACGGCAACCCAAGGGCAACTATTATTCACATGAGATATGATGAGAGGAATTTGTATGAAATTTTGGTGTCGGAAGTGAAGAATATGACTAAGTATTTATAGGAAAAAAATTCTAAATTTTTTTTATTTTGTTTCTTCATTTTTTTAATATTTAAATTAGTTGTTGATGTCACAATGACGTCAGCGTGAGATCAGTTTGCCTAGGAAGCACCCCAGGCAAGTCTTATCTTTGAGCTTGCCTAGGCTGATGGAGCCCAGCGCTTGCCTTAGCAAACCTTAGCTTTTAAAAATAGGATTGGAGGCCTAGGAGGCCTCTTACCCGGACTAGCCCTCCCGCTAAAAATGCTCTTATATACGTGGGTCAGAGTTGTCCGGGTGGATGTGTTTTCTAACTTTGTGTTCTTTTAGGTTTTTTCTTAGTAAGTTTGTTGGACGGGTAAAATTGAATTCAAATCCTGCAAAAAAAAACTTTTCGGGTCTTAAAAGTAGGTTGTTCTTTTGGGTCAAACGATCTGAAAAGTAGATTGTGGACTCTCAATATAAATTTTCTTTTTTAAATAATAAGCAGTCAAAAAAGAAAATTAATTAATTACAAGACGGGCCCATAGGCGCCCATATTTTTTGTTTGATAAACTGGTAAAAAGTACCATATAACTCATGCTAAATAAAAATATTTATTATTATTATACAACTTTCCCTATTTATAAACTGGCGCGTATTTTTGGGAGCTAATAAGAGCAATTGACGTTAATTAAAAAAAAAATGTATTTGATGCACGATGTAGAATATTATATTAGCCGTCCATAATTTTTTCAGGCTCTCCTCAAATGGCTGCCGCACCCAGAAGAATTTGGGTTTACACGTGAGCTGCATGCCATATAAATGAAGACAAAAATCAGTATTCAACTGCGTAGTTTTTTGGGTAGGATAATCACATCGTTACGTGGTATTACTTACATATATTGTGATATATATGTATATATATATAATATTGTAAGTACAAGTATTATACACGAATTTACTAGTTAAGCTAGTTATGTTAAAAATAAAAATAAAAAGGAGTAAAACTGAAAATGTTTGTGATCTCCACAACCCCAATCATAACTCATGGGAACAAATTGACGCTACCATTGTAAGTCTAGTGACTCTAGTCCCAAACATGTATCGAATTAGTCACAAAAAAGTTTCTTACACGCATTTATGTGAGTTGAATTTGAAACTTACGCTAACTAGGTAAGTACAATTAGTATTCTATTAAAGGATGTTTGGTGTTCTATAATTGCATGCACTGTCAATAGTATGTAACTTTATATTAGCCTGGAAAGAAATTTATAGATTTTAAACATATACCGTAAATTCTAAATCTATTATATATCATATATTTTCAAATTTAGGGTCTATGCTATAGATAAAATTAAAATCCTAAATCTTAAAGAGTGTTTCTATTTCCACCTCTTGTCCTATTTTCTCACCCATCTTATCTTCAAAATTTTAAGGGTAAATTTATCCCTTTGTAAATTCTAAGGACTTAGGAAAAAAACTCTACTTACGTAACCCACTTATTTTATCTTATTTATTTCTCATAGCAATTTTCACTAAAAATAAAATTAAAATTAACCCTAGCTTTCCTAAGGTGTGTAGCCCCACGTCTCATGCCCATCTCCACTGATCTCTATCTCTGTTGCAGATTGAAAGAAAGAACGAGATCTATAATTAATTAATAGTGTGTTTACTAATTAAGAATTTGAGTTTTCTTCAGGAATTGAATTTCACTTATGGAGGATTCATGTGTTTACTTCACATCAAAGAATTGAAAAGTAAGTGGGGTCCATATAAAATTAGGAATAAACCAGGAGAAATTCAATTCTTGGGTAGAAGGTGGTATTCTAATTCCTGGAGAATTAACCCATTAGAAATTTATCTTTTTTACCCATTATATCCAAATTTGAAACCTATTTAACCCAATAACGATGACATTTTAGTAATTAATACCACTCTTACCCAATTCCATATGGTTTAATAAACAACTTCAATATGAATTCAAAATATAATTCTCCTCAATCCAACTCATCCTCAATTCAATTCATCATCGATTTAATTCCTCCTAATCCAATTACTGATTAGTAAACATGTTATAAAAGTAAACTTATTAATTCCAAACATTTAAATAGGATTGCTTGACAAGGTTCCCAACAATAGGGCCATTAATCCTTTGCCCATGGTTAGGCTTTATCCCACACAATACTAAATGAATAGTAAGCATGATAGAAAGCCATGGTGCAGGAAGGATTGCTTATTTAGGACACCCAACTTTGTTGCCATGGTGCAGGAGGAACTAATGTCATGAACTCAGCTTTGATCCAAAGGACACTAATTTTATTTTTATTGAGAATTTGCTTAAATTAATAACTAATAAGAGAATTTGCTTGAATTAATAATTAAAGGATATTTTAGGAATAATGGTGAGTGGAAAGATAAGATTATATTTTTTAAAATTTACATGGTGGGTGCGGAAATAGGATAGAGGATGGAAATAACAGCACTCATCTTAAATCGTGTGACATATTTGCTTATTTAGATATAAACATAAATTTATTTCATTTCTTTCTAAACAAAAGGAAATGTTCAAAAGTTTTTTTTTTTAAAATCCATGTACAACTATAAATTTCTATTTATTTGCTATTGAATTAATCATAGGCCAATTCCTAATGATTGGGTGTAGCCTAGTGAAAAGGGGCTTTGATTTGTAGACTATTACTTGTATCAGGGGTGGATCTATGTCGAGGGTTATATGGGCTATGGCCCATGCAGATTTTTAAAATTTTTTTTTTTTTTAAAGTGATGTAGTATTTACACACAACCAAAAAAATAATAGTTAATAATATCGATAATGAATAAATAAATAATTATTTTAATTCTTCAAGGACTCAAGAGTGCAAGACATAATGAGCCATATACCTCTCAAAATGGCTAATTAAGATTTTTAGATTATGTCCTCCCTAATGAATAATGAAATATTTTAATTCTTTGTTATCAATCAAATTCGTTTGTGCCGTCAAGTTTCTTTTTAAGGTAAATTCAGCCCACTCAATTTTAAAATCTTAGATTCATTCCTAACTTGTATTTTTAAAAAAAATGGTAGACCAACTCTATTTTTATTTTAGAGTATTTGAATACACCCATAATTATGAGTTTCATGTCATTCATATTCAGGGTATCCTAATTCGATTGAATGAGATGCTAGTTTCTCATTCTGAATCCATTATATTTTGCAGAAAAATAAGAAAAAAACATATAGAAAAAATCATGTCACTTTAAAAAGAAAATACACACATATTTTTTTGGGTCCTAAACTGTTATTAGTTTCTTTACTTTTTATCACATGCATTGTATTTGCAATATTTTTCCTTTTGGGCTCTCTCAAAAAAAGGAGTTCATTGTTACTTAGGGCTTATTTTTTGATAGATCGATGCGAAATCAGGGGATTCCAATTCTGTCCTAAAAAATTTTGGAATTTCAATATCCATTCCAATTCAAAAAACTAGGAATTTTTGGAATATTTTGGAATTTACATATTTGTGAAATTTTTTGAAACTTTCATAAACTAGTTCAAATTTCTAAATTGGAATTTACCATTTGAAGGATTAAAATTGACTCTAAATTGAAAAATCATACGGTAAGCTTGGAAAACTATTATGTACTAGTACTTATACGTTGTTATCCTTTATGAAATAACTTGTCTATGTCTATTTTGTCATCAAATTATTTTCAGAGTTCAACATGAAATTAGTAATTGTGTGTAGTCTAAGCTTGAAACCTCAATATATTTTGGAATTTGGAATTTTTTGGAATCTCTAGATACTAGGGATGGCAACGGGTCGGGTAGGGGCCGGGTATGACAATACCATCCCCGAACCCATCCCCGTTTATTAGGTTTCGGGGAATCCCCATCCCCGTCCCCGTCGGGGGACTATCCCCCATACCCGCCCCGAATCCCCTATTTTTTTGCATAAAAAAATATTTATCATACATTTTAACATTAAGTTTCATATTAACTTATCATTCAACACATCCAAATTAACTATAAAGTTCAACTCAACTATTTAAAATCACATCAATATGAAATTCCATAGAAAATTAGGAAGAATTAGGAGAGGGAAGTTAACTTAGGGTTAAACATAAATATTATAATTATATATTTATTTATTTAAATATAAACATATATATTTTCGGGCCGGGTTCGGGGATGGGGACGCCAATACCATCCCCTCCCCATACGCGTCGGGGATTTTTCAAGTTCGGGAATTCCCGTACCCGATACTCATTTAGACCCGAAATCTCCCCCTGTTAGGGTCGGGGACCCGACGAGGACCCGCCCTACGGAGATTTTTGCCATCCCTACTAGATACATTCCAATTCAAATCCAATTTTTATTGGAATTTTCAGATTTCGGAATTGATTTGGACTTGCCAAAATTGAAAATTTTCAAAACGGAATTGAATTTTTCAATTCAACTTGCACCCTTACTGTTACTCCTCCTCCCTTCTCCTCTCCTCTCTTCCTTCCTCTTACTCTATTCCTCCCCTCCTCTTTGTTCCTCCCAATTTGGTGTCCATTTTTTTTGGCTCATTCTCCCCTTTGTGTGGGTGTTAGCTTGAGCTTTGCTCATTAGAGGCATATGCCTTCAATTTCTATCCTTTTCGACCCATATATGACTTTTCTCTCTTGTATTGGTGGCGGCAGCAACGGTGACTATGGTGGCTTCGGCGGCATTGACTTTGTTTTAATGTTTGTGTGTTTACAGATTTCTCCACCAATCGTTGATGGATGTATTTCGACATCTAGTCTCCACCACCATCAATTGCTTCTCGACTCCACGATTATCTCTTCCATCATTTATCCTCGATGACACTTATGGAGTTGAGGATGCTTTTAAAGTGTAAGTGTCACTTATTGCTTGGTTTATGGTAGTGTTCTTTGTAGCTTTGGTGGCTTGTCCACTGCCATTTCCATTTGTAGCGTTGATTACCAATTTCACTTCGACGGTTGTGATCTTGCATTGGTGGTGCAGCTTATGGGTTTTGGGTGGTATAACATTTCCATGTTCTTTGTCTTAGGGTTTCCTAAGTTATTTGTGTGGGCTTTATGCCTTTCGTGAGTTTAATGACTGTAGCGACCTTTCGTGAGTTTAATGGTTGTAGTAAGTTTTACGTTGAATTTTGTTGAACTCATTTTGGGTTAAAGTTTTTTTATTTATCAAAAGGTATAATTTCATTAAAGCAAAACAATGAAACAGTACATTGACTTCAAACAGGCAGAAGAGTCATATTGTGGCATCATTAAAATATTGCCTTTAAAAATCCCCAAAGAGGAAAATCCAGTCAAGGAAAAAGAGTACCACGACTCCTCCCGTAAAGACAAAACAAAAGACTAGGTGTTTTCACAATATGTTGTCAAGGACGACCCCAACCAAGGTGGAGCGACATCCTCCCACACAAATTTAATCCCTCCTCTTAATTCCAATTTTGCCAACAAATGCGCCACCTGATTTCATTGCCATGGGTGGAACACAACATCCAAGACTGCAACACCTGATTTTGGTTTCATGTTGATATAACTGGCTTTGGCCTTCTATTTAATGAAATTCGATTCCAACAAAAACAAATAACAAATATTCATTTTAAATACATTGTATCTTGAAAAAGGAACGTACATTGTATTTCACATTTTTATGGAATTCTCAATAAATTCTAACGATTTTATCATAATCAAATTCTCAATAAGAGGTGAGGCTCATTTGAGAGTTATTTTGGGAGGACCATAATCACTTATAGAAAAAAGCACGTAATCGATACTTTCTCATATAATCACTTAAAGTGGCGAATTCAGAATCAGTCCCACAAGGATAAGTGATTTTCCATTCAAAATATTTCACATGTTCCCAAAAGAAGAAACGAAAATATCTGTTTTTGTTTTAGGGGCAACAAGTAATTAACCATCCACCCGAAACCCGAAGGGAATGCTGATGATATGCCACGCCCACCCACGCCTAATCTGCATACGCGTAATTTCTAAAATGAGCATGCGAAGCAGGGGATCACTGCTCCGAATTATTACTAAATTTCCATATGGATTAATATTTTTCTTCTCCTTGGAAAACAACTATCTACAATTCTATTATTATATTCCTCAATACATTAATGTATTTTTCTACCTTCCAAATAGAAAACGGAGAGCGGTAGAGCCTGTAGCCTGTAAGCCTATATATAATATAATGTCAATTACTTGGCCAAGGCATTATATATTCATTCCATAAACAAATACTCACTTTGTTTTCATTCTCAACCATCCCCCTCCCTCATTTGATCCACAAAGATCATTATTCTCTCTGAGATTATAGAGAGAGAGAGAGAGAGAGAGAGACTGAGAGAGATGGAAGAGACAAAGTCGAGATTCAATAGGATTTGTGTTTTTTGTGGTAGCAGTTCAGGGAAGAAAGCCAGCTACCAAGAAGCTGCTGTTGAACTTGGGAAGGAGCTGGTAATTAACCTTGTCAATTCATTTTTATAATTCCCCTGTGCTTATTTCTTGGTTTATTTGCTTCTTTCTTCTTTCTTCTTTATATTCACCCTTCTGCGTTCCATCCGTATGCAGCAAATTAGAGCATTCAAACACAAAAAAATGTTTCACAAAAGTTTCCTATTTGGTCTTATACTCTTTCTGGGATTTAGAAGCCGTTTTTGTTAACTTCATTTCAAAGGAAATTGGGCTTGATGCTTTGTCTCCATTTAATTTCCTTAAAAAGAGCCTACATATGGTGCACAAATTCTTTCTTCCATTTCTTACATTTTTTTCCCATTTGGGTTTACTTCTTTTTTTCTCAAGTAGTGGGGTGGGGGGGTGTGCAAGGTTGCGTGTTGTAACCAAACAAACGTTCAACGTGGGCTTATCATTGTTCCAGACTTGGAGCCTAGCATTAAGCCTGATTAGGGTTTATGTGTGGCATGAGAGAGAGAGAGAGAGAGAGAGAGGGAGGAGGCAGAGATTGCTAGCTGTAACCTGTCTGTCAGTTGAGCAGCCTTCTTGCATGATCTGAGTTTTGATTTTTATTAAACCTTTTTTTATTTTTATAAAAATAATTAATATAATCAGTAAGTACTGCTGGTAGCTTTTAATTCTCCAGGAGAGGGAACCAAACGTGCTCTCTTGGTATCATGACTCTTTTAAGCGTGTTGTCTTCACAGGCTTCCATGCCCAAAACCCCCCCTCCCTCTTCTCCATGAGTTTTGTTTATGGGGTTCCATGACCATGAAATTTAATTATATTATTTTTTATAATAATAATTTCACTCAGTAGCCTGTTTACCTAGGGTTTTCCATTCATTCTTTCCACTGGGAGACATAGTTTTTATAATTGTTACCATCTCTTCTAAGTTTGCTCAATCAATCATGTACGTATGTTTTAAAAATATTTTGTGATGAATTGGGTTTCTGACACGTGTTCCTGGGTTTGCATTTCGATGTGTTTTGAAGGTGGAGCGAAGGATTGATTTGGTCTATGGTGGTGGAAGCGTGGGATTGATGGGTCTTGTTTCTCAGGCAGTTCATGATGGCGGGCGCCATGTCCTAGGGTTTGTAATTTAATCTCTCTCTCTCTCTCTCTCTCTCTCTCTCTCTCTCTCTCTCTCTCTCTCTCTCTCGCATACACACCACACGCATAATGCATCTGTACATGATGAACCTCTTGTCTTCATTAGGTTACACAAATGAAATGATTGGCCAGAAAAAGAACCCTCAAATCAAATGGGCTGCGTTTCCTTTCTTTATTTTATTGAACCACACCATGCAGATTAATCCCAATTATCTATGGAGTGGGTTCTCAAAGGCAGACAGATAACATAGGATCAAATGCTGCACCATATTATATAATCGAATTTGTGCATTCCCCTTTTCCTTGTGTTCTTCTTTTCCTCTGATTGGGTCTACAGTAAGTCTAAAAGTGTGTCCTTAGTCGTTAACTATGTTTTGGGGGCCTTTTTGCAGCAGCTTTGATCATCAGTTGGGTAAAAGCTAAACCCCTTTAAATTCTTACAATGTCAGTTTCTCTCTCTGCAACTTCCAGTTAGAAAGATACATAGAATTGAAAAGCTTGGTAAAAAAGTATGGAGACTTTTAGAAAGCGTGGAAGTTTCCACGTTAAACTGGAAAAGAGTGTCGTTGCTTTTTGTAAAAAGCCTGCCTACCCTGTTATGTAAGAACTCTTGGTCTGTTTAAAGCTTGAACACGTTCCATACACAACCGCAGCAAATTAATTTGGTCAATGCCCCTTGCTAGGTCGAAGGGGGTGGGCCCGAATTTCTGTCTAGTGCTTTTGATCAATTCTTTCAAGTGAGAGTATTTTTGTAAATTGTTTCTGTTATTATATAGAGCTTCACTGACAAATGTTCTTGTGGATTTTTGCAGAGTTATTCCAAGGACCTTAATGCCTAGAGAGGTACATCCCAAGACTTTAACTTTATTTTATTTTTTGAGTCTAGTCTAAACTATAGTGGACAGGGTTTCTCACACACACATACACAACTAATGCCATAGAGGTTCGAACTAGACCCCTTTGGCAAGACTTTTATTTTATCCCATTTGTATATTGCAATTAATAACTTTATGTTTGATTTTGGGTGATGCATCTGTTGATCTTTACATGATTAATCAATGATGTGATTTGTTTAAAATATTGCAGTTAACCGGTGAGACTGTTGGTGAAGTGAGAACTGTCTCAGATATGCACCAAAGGAAAGCTGAGATGGCCCGTCAAGCCGATGCTTTCATTGCCCTCCCTGGTATGGATTTCACCCATCAGTCGGACATATTGCAAACGACGTGATAATTGAATGCTAAAGATAGTCGTCTATACGTTTTTGGGTGATTCTTAGTTGTTGATGTGTGTGAATCCAACAATGAGTCACACATACAACAAGAGTTGACAATTATTCAACACGCACGCACGTGAATGACTGTCCAAAGCAACTCTCGCAATTTGTTTTATTAGGTCCTCCTTTTGAAATTGACTTTAAGTTAATATGATCAGGTGGTTATGGCACTCTAGAAGAATTGCTGGAAGTCATTACCTGGGCTCAGCTTGGAATCCACCGCAAACCTGTAAGAAAATTACTCTAATATTTCTCAATCCTTTCTATAAAATGTTCTTGAATGGCATAAATTAATTTATAAATCATTCCAACCCTTTAAAAGGAAGCAAGGGCCTCACATGATGCCATGTTTTGTGTTTGTTCAAATGTAGTTATGATCTTGTAGATAATTGCTGCTGATGTCCCCAAATTTGCTACTAACCCAAGATTAACAATCAATTTCTTCACAATTAAGAATATTTTATCATCTCTCTTGTCTTCATTAATAGTTGTATGCTATGCCTTATGATAAATAAATTATTAATCATGTTTCTCAAGTACACGACTCTCTTTCATTCCATAATTCCATACAATTAGAAAGTGTCATAATATGTAGCGAATCAATGCATGTGGTTCTTAATTCTAATTCACATGGAAAGATAGCATAAGATTTGGGATTTTTGAGTCATAAGTCGTGGTTCATGATGATTAGGTGTTTGATTATTTTGAGGATCTCCGTTTGAATGGGAGAAAGAGGTTTTTTTATGGGCTATTTCTTTTGTTTAATTTGATTTTAATTATTTAATTATTTAATTAAGCGGTTGTTGGTCAAAAGGAGGGTGGTGTTGTTGGTCACAAGACAATGAAGACTTAAAAAAAAATTTAATATATAATATGAAATATTAATTGTATGTTTGGAAATGGATATTGTTAGTTAATTGTTTGATTAATTAATTTAGTGGGAATTATTTTTGTTTTTTTAATTTTAGGTGGGCCTCTTGAATGTGGACGGCTTCTACAATTCTTTGTTGAGTTTCATTGATAAGGCCGTTGATGAAGGCTTTATTTCTACTACTGCACGTCAAATCATCGTGTCTGCTCCAACAGCCAAGCAATTGGTCAGACAACTTGAGGTATTTTGCTTCATCTATATCATACAAAAGAAGAATATGATCATCATGATCAAGATTTAAAATTGAACGGACATGATTCATGTGGATCATTACTATGAATGCAACTCTCTCAATTAGAAAAAGAAAGAAAACTAGGACTATGCTTACTTTTTTTTTTTTGGTAGCAGATTATCATATTTTAGTGTTATGAATAATCAGATATCATTAGTATGCCAATCCAGTTCAATCCGGTAAAAGAAAATTGGATCCGACCAAACCCTATGTGGTCGAACTTCACGACAATGTTGGGTTGGGGGCATTATGATATATATGAGCCTAATTATAGATTAGGGAATGCAATAACATCAAAATTGGTGTTTAAAACTTGATATGATTTTAATTTATGTCGGTTTTTGGTAATCTCAGGAGTATGTACCAGAGCAGGATGAAATAACATCAAAGCTGGTTTGGGAAGAGGTGGACAGAATAAATTATGTGTCTGAACCACGTGATGTGTTGGCTTTTGATTGATCATGCAATACAGTCTCCTCTTTTTGGGTGTTTTGGGTTTCACAGTATATACGGTTCATATACGGTCTGACACCGTACATCTACATCAGCAGCAGTATAGGAACTTTGGGTCTTTTTGTAGCTGAGCCAGAAAAGGCTGAAGCACCCTCTCAAAGTCTCCGATATATAATATATATATTATATTTATCTTAAGGAAAAAAAAGAAAGGATGAAGGAAATGCTTATCATCCATCGGTGTCTCTTTTTGGAAAACTCTGAAGGAATTCGATTGAAGTTTCTTCTTGCTATATTGGTTTATTTATACTCTATCGATCCTTTTGTGACATGTATGGCTTCTGCAGTTTCTGCTCTAAATTTGTGAGCAAAATATTAGGAGAGTACTGGAAGATGAATTGCAATGGGAAATTACATTACATTACCCAAAAAAACAACAGAAAAAAATTGTGGGAATTAGTTGTATGATAAACAAAGTTAAGCAAAAATTACATAATAAGAACTATTCTAGTTTTCAAAGATGAAAATTCGTAGGGACCAATCTTACCTGACTAAACTCATGTCTAATTTATAAAAAGTGAAATTCAAAAAGACAGGTATAATGTCTTGTTCAGCTTGCCTAATTCACCTTCTTGGCATAACAACTAAATTGACAGAAGATGATTTGACTAACTAGTTCAAATAATTTTCGGGTTAATTTATAAGAAACGAGAAACATATGTTAGTTAGGTCTGTACTCTTAATAGCGGCACCATGACGGTGGTGGTTGTTATTCTTATTGCTGCGTTATTATAAAATGGTTTTGTCACCAAACTTGAGGACAGCTTGTTGATTGGGTTCTCACTTCTCTCAAAGGCCAGGTGGTGTGACCATGTGAGGCACATGAAGATTTTTAATGTCTAATTACACTTGATTAAATTGATAGATCTAATAATAGAATCCGAATCAGATCCTCACCCTCTAAGGTCAACTCAATATATATGCATAGTCAATAAATCTAAGGGTCGCCTGTTGTTGGTAGAAACAAAAATGAATAAACAGAATCAACTTTGCTGTAAAGTCACTGGATCTTTAGTGCATGATCAAACTGTTGTAATGCGAATGGCATATACCTAGTATCCAATCTTATCTGCAAATCTTTTGCTTAAGTTCTTCTGTCTAACATAGATAGTCTCTTAATTTGGTGGCGTTCTCTATATTTTATGATAAAGAGAATGGATAATAATCATGGTTGTTAATCAAAAGGGTGTACTTAGTCATCATAAGAGATTTGAAATTTACAAGTTTAATGTCATAAAGCTTGAGTTAAGTCAAGAAAAGAGATGGGTTAACACCCTTACGAGTATAAACTCATGGAACTTTTTAACACAATCGTAAAGAGAGATTTAATCGGTGCATACCAATCAACGATTGTCAATGCACTTGGATTTCATCGGTGCATACCAATCAACGTTTGTTAGTCACCTGCATGTGCATGCATAGATGACATCGACGACAAACGCACACCAGCTAGCAAAATTCAAAATCCTAATCATGGTAGCAGTTGCAAATTTCTCCAATGACCCTCATCTAACATAAAAGTAAAATTATGTTTCCAGCCTGTAAGTTTAGTTGATTTGTTCAATTTTTAACCCATAAAGAACACGCTTTTGAAAGATTTTATTTTATTTTTTTCGGTTTCTTCCAGTCTTTAGCTAATGCAGTGGAAGTACTAGACAACAATATTGAATTTGAATCACATAATGCCTTGTTGATGCTAAAAATGGCCTGGTCAATATTAGGTTCAACTTGGTGATGAAATGTGTGGGGTCTTCAGCAGTTTAGAAGGCTAAGGTCTTCTAAGGGGAGAATCTGCAGAAGACAGAATGGGAGAAGCGATCGTTAAGCTTCGGACACCAGTGTGGTGTCGGCCGAAAGCTATCCGATGCTTAAGTTAGCTACAAGTGGTAACTTTGGCATAATAACAGTAAATATGAGAAAGTAGTTAACCCTTTCACTTGGGTACTGTTCCCTATTTATAGGGAGGTGAAAGTAGGAGGTTTGCACAAAGTCTCAATGTGGAACTTTGTGCAAGTCGCCGTGGTGGCGATGCGTGTCCTGAAAATTAGGTTTGGCAATTGGGAGCTTCGACAGGTGTCTGGCACCTCGAAAGTGTGTCTTCCTTCGGCAGGAAAGAAGACGTAGTTGCCTTGGTGCTAGTCACTTTGATGTTGGGTCTGCTCGGTTCACTATGGTGTAAACATGCCTCTTTCTGTCTCTAGGGGGTCGTTGACAAAGATAAACACACAATCTTTGTTTTTTTTTTTTTTGGTCAACCGATAAATACACAAGTTTAATACGCTCATTAAATTGCTATTGTCTCCTTCTCACTCTAAAACTTGTTTAACTGAAGTTCACAGAAATGATGAGCAATTTTGGGAAAAACCATGAAAAAGAAAAAGAAAAACCAGTGGAAATGGCAGTGAGTAGCTCTAAAAGTTTTCAGGGCTGTCATCCAATTGTTTCTCATCTTCTATATCTACCTCCAAAATTTCCTGAGGAAAAAATGAAAGGACATTAATTATCAGAGTGTAAAGATCAAAGTAATTTTCAGTGAGAAAACTAGCTCACAGGGATCCTCTGCTTGAGATAATTGGCCAGTCTAGCCAGAACCACACTGCGCTCGTGCCAAAACCGGCCTTTGAGACTGATCTTCACATAGGGCCCGTCCAGTTCGGCAAGTTCAACTTGCCCTGCAAACCAAACCAAAAGCATTCTCAACATCTAAACTGAAACCAACACGAAATAACTAGAGCTAAAATTAAGCACCTGTCATGCCAACAGAAGTGTCAAAGAGCTGTCCAAATTCAATTCTTGCATCTGCCAAGACCTGTCTGATATTGTCTTCAGTTAGATCGAGAGGCTGTGAAGGCTGAAGTGTTGCTGCTGATATGGTTGAGAATCTCTTTCTGGTTGTTGTTGGGTTTGTACAGATCCTCAGCCTCTGGCTTTGTGTGTGGTTGGGGTTAAGGGTTTTCAGGGTTTGAGTTTTGGTGATGTGATGACAAGTAATGGGGAGGGCTGGTGTAGGGGTTGTTGATGTGATTTTGGGGTGGTTGTGATGAAGAACTGGTTTGATCTTCATCCTTCCTCACCCTTGCAAAGTTTTTCCTTTGATTGTCTTTCAAAGGCAAGCGCCCGCTATGGATGAATCAAGACCAACCAACTAGTGGAGAAATGGATAAGGAGCAGTTTTTTAATGGACAGAATTCATTCATTGCCTGGTTCTAGTAGGTCTTAAATTGGGTTTTATGGGTAATTTCTGCTGAGGCATCTAAAGCCATGGATGAGACTGAAACTAGAGAGAGAGTTATCCCAGTTTCATGTTAATCTGACTATTTAAGCCATCAAATTCATAAGGGTTATTTGCAATAATGCAAGGCCATCAAATTGATAACTCAGATCTTGTTCATTACATAATTTAACTGGTAGGTTGATTGCAGTATCTTTTCCTCCCTTCAAATTCTGAATAAGATGATGATTTAAAGATTAGTTGTCTACCCTTTAAACCCCAACCAATCATCACCGCAGAAAAAGGGAAAAATATAGGAGCAAAGACGATTATTCTCTCCATCTTATAATTTACTTGGAAAAAATACAATCATAGCCTCAGCCTGCTACCACGGTGCCAAATAAACTTTCCTGCTTAAAACCTACACACCATTGTAATTTGTAACTGCATTATTATGGTGCATCAAGCTCCTAGGCTTTTGACCCAGTTGGACCATATCATATGAACATTAACACGATAAAACGGCTGGGGTACTTGAATTCTCTGAAAATCTGGGTAAGTCCCATTCATTGGGTTTATTGTGACAGGCTGCTGCTCAAATTACCAAGAACTGAAAAAGACATTACACAAATACAAAACTCGTTTACAACTCCCTATCTGAATCCGACATAGATGCGCAGTGTACTACCACTATATCGCGGAGAAGTACTCTTTGCTGAGCTTGGGGTCTGGCTTCATGGATTTCTCCCCAGGCTTCCAACCAGCAGGGCAAACTTCATCAGGATTGTCCTGAACGTACTGCAAGGCCTGCAGGATCCAACCCAGGCAAAGAAAAGAAGCGACAAAAAGCAATTAGAAAATGTAACAGGCAACACAACAACGAATTTCTCTGATATAAGGCAGATCTTGGAAACTAAATCATCCCATTTCTATCTTGGCCTTGATGAATATGTTTACCTGGAGCGTTCTCTTAGTCTCATCCACACTACGGCCAATGGCAAGATTGTTAATGGTGGAGTGTTGAATGACACCTTCCTTGTCAATAATGAAAAGTCCTCTCAATGCAATTCCCTATCACAGTGAAACCAAACTTCTAAGTAATCCAGATTATAACATCATTGAGTCCCCCACAAGTTTCTTATTCACTAAATTCAAAACCAATTATAATTAAATCTCATACCTGATCTGGGATCAGCACATCATAGGATTTTGAAATTGATTTGGTGACATCAGAGATCAACGGATAGTTCAAATCACCAAGTCCTCCTGACTTCCTATCTGTTTGGACCCATGCAAGGTGCGAAAACTACGAAAAATACAGTAAAAGACTAATATAAATTCATCTCACAAACCCAAGAGTAATTCTCAAACCATTTTATATCAAGTAAGCACACATACATACGCCCAAATCAGATGTGCAAAACATCAAATACAGAAGTCAAAATAACCAAAAATTGGAGAAAATAAGCTGATTCACATCATCATCATCAATCATCATCAAGCACACAACCTTCTGATGTTGCCAGCCTTGGTGAATCCTTTTTATTCCAACCATAAATATCAGTTCTCCTAGTTCTTTTAATGTTACAACCATCCTTTTTTTTCTCGGTTGAATGCCCTTCTTGTCTGTAAGTGTTGTTCCTCCACCAACACTGGGAATTGGCATTTTGGCCCAAAATCACATGCATTGTTTGCCCCACCCACCCCAGGAGTCCAATTTCTGTTGGAAGTCAGAAAATCCGATGCATAAAAACTTAATTACTTGAACACACTTAATCTTGACATTTTTAAATTTCATCCCACGGTACAGACAGAATCATTCTCTCGTATCAAAATAATGAAGCATACATATAGTCCAAGGGGGAATTTAGCACATTATAATATGTGCATGCTCATTGACCTTTTGCAATATGGTGCAGCAGACCAAAACCTTGGACAAGGTTATAACACCTCTGTTAGCAGAATATTGACTTTGTTGTGTAATGTCTGGCAATGCATTATAAAAGAACAATGCAAATTAAAGAATTTTTTTTGAAACAAGGGCTTTTCAAAGCACATTATGATATTACAGATAGTAGGAAGCAGGAATGAACTTACCACACTGTCAACTGAAACACCCAAGATTTCTGTGTTGAGTTCCTCAAACTCAGCGTGACGATCGCTGAAAGCAGTGATTTCTGCAACAAGGGTCAAACACAGAAAACATAAGGAGAACTCAGCATCGAATAAAGATTGAAAATTTTGCAGAGAAATGTTGACGGTGAAAACAAACCTGTGGGGCAAACAAATGTGAAGTCCAGTGGGTAGAAAAACAGAATCACATATTTCTTCCCAATGTATTCAGAGAGCTTGACCTGAAATTCAAAAGCAAAGTTTCAGTTTCCACAAACCCAAAAATAGAAATTACAGCATGCGATTGCAGAAAAAGAACGAAGAGTTAAAGATTCGACCTTGATGAATTCCTGGTCGAAAACAGCCTCAGCCTCAAAATCAGGAGCTACGTTTCCAACCAGAGGAAGCTCATCCACAGAAGCTTTGACGAGGAAGGACCTTCTGGAATGAGCGCCCCGGGAGAGAGAAACCGAATGGGCGACGCGTGGTAGGCGGAGGCCATTGAAGGATTTGGGGAAGGTTAGGGTTTGGGAGATGGGCTTGGAAATGGAGGAAGACGCGACGAGAGGCGTGGATTTGGAGGAGAAAGCCCTAGATGGGGTTGAGGAAATGAGAGCGGTGGAGGCAGCCATGGTTTGTTGAGAGCTCACCCACTCAGTCACTCACTGGTCGAGAGTCGGTGTGTATGGGCTGAGAGTCTTAAGGTGGAGAAAAGGTATGGGACAGTGAGAGGATAAGTAGTGGTTGGAGGGTTTGGTGACTAGGCTGAACCGAACCGGCCAACCGGGCTCCATACATTTGGGGGAACCGGAAATCTAGGTAACTAAGTATAATAGAGTTATTCATTTTATTACTCTCTGAACTTAGACTTGATTTGTATTTGAGTCTTTCAATTTCCAAAATCGTTCTCGTGGTCCTTCAACTTCAATTTCGTTAGGACAAATGGTCATACCGTCAATTTTGTTAACTTTTTAGTTAAATACAGGGGTAAAATGATATTTTATATTTTTTTAATTTTAAAATAATTAAAATATGAATAAAATATTTAAATCATTATAAAAAAAATATGAAAAAAAAAATTCAAGTTTTTAGGAATAAAAACTAATTTTTAATTTTTAGTTTGACTGAGGACAGGAATAAGATTTTTTTAATTTTTAGTTTTACTTTTGGGGTGAAATGAATATTCAGAAATTAAAAATTAAAAATAATACCAAAATATCATTTGACCCCTGCATTTAACATAAAAAGTTAACAAAATTAACATCATGACCATTTTTTCTTACGAAACTAAAGTTAAAGGACCACGGGAATGATTTTGAAAATTGATAAACTCAAATATAAATCGGGTCGAAATTTAAGGGCTAATAAAACGAATAACCTTTGTGTGTGTGTGTGTATTTTGTGTTTTTTGAGCTGGCATTGTTACATGGTTTGGGCCTTCATTTGTGGAATTTCATTTTTTGGTTAGGTCCTTTGGGTAGTGGGAAAACATATTAGGATTATATTAGGTCAATGGTCCGTTTCTCTTGGTGCCCTACGTTTGAATTCTATGTAAATTATTGAATTTAACACCATGATTAGGATGGGTTTACTATCCATCTAGGATTGACTTTGGGGAAGTGAGGACGTTTTGGGGCCCCATGGTCGAAGTTTGCTAGGTAGAATCTTGTACCTTAGCACTTTGAGATTCTTAAATTGGGAAGCAATTTGGACCCAATTGTAATTGATTTTACTTTTTCTTCACTATGTTGTCCGATTGTGAATCTATACAACACATTATAATAAATAGTCTTATTTTGCAGTCTAGCAACATAAACATCCTATGCTAAGATGATTAAGAAGGTTTGAAAGAATTGAGACTTTTTGGGTAAAAGAACATTTCCCTTTAGTGAGTGAAACTGAAAAATTTGCAAATCCTTTTGAGACTGAGTATAGTGGATCAAACTAGAGTCATTCTAAGGCTCTTAGATGACGTCATATATCTTAACTATTGGATCAAACTAACCAATTTGATCCAACGATTAAAAAATTGAACTTCATCTAAGGGCCTTAAATAAGCCCTCAATATAACCATAGAATTCTTGGAGTATAGTAATCAAATTTCTGGGTGTAACCAACAACTCCCCCTAGAATTGGCATTGTAAGGTCCAATAAAATGGGCTGGCCCAATAAATTTCCTTCCTTTTTTCTATTACTGATTATATATTTTTTTTGGGTCAAAAGATAGATTACTGATTACTCCCTCACCAATCACAATCTCCACAATGATATTGCTTGGAGCATTTTAAGCCTTATCCTCTACCCACCCCACACCCCTTTCTCCTTCCCTCCCTTCTCCCCAAAACAACACTTCTACTACTCATACCCAGCCATGACCAGCACCCAAACCACACCCAAACAACCAAATGCAAGAAACCCACTTCCTCACCACCACCAAGCAACCCTTTTTCTCCTCCTACTCCCACCCCAACCCCAAACCCCAATCCCTCTCTTCCTCTCACCATGACTCTTTACACCCCAAAAACCCAAAATCCCCCCACTTCCCAATCCTCTCCACCAAAACCACCCTCTCCCTTCCCCTCCAATCCCTCAAGCCACCCTCCTCCCCAACCCCCCACTCAGACTTCCAGGAAAAAGTCCTCTACCTAGACTCAATCGGCCTCGACTTCTTCTCCTTAATCAACCACCACCCTCCGATCCTCTCCTCCCCTCTCCCCCACATAAAATCCACCGTCCATTTCCTCCTCACCTCCATCGGCTTCAACTCCCCGGAGCTCCGCCGCCTCATTGGCATGTGCCCCGAAATCCTCTCCTCCCGAGTCGCCGAAATCGTCCCCGTCCTCACCTTCCTCCTCCGCGAGGCCCGCGTCAACGGCTCCGATCTCCGCCGCGTCCTCAATCGACGCCCCAGATTGCTTGCCTGCTGCGTCAAGACCCGCCTCCGCCCCACCCTCTACTTCCTCCAGAGCATCGGCATTTCCCAAGTGAACAAGCACACCTCTCTCCTCTCCTGCAGCGTCGAGGACAAGCTCCAGCCCCGAATCGACTACCTCGAGAAAATCGGGTTCTCTCGCCGAGACGCTCTCTCCATGTTTCGGCGGTTCCCGCAGCTCTTCTGCTACAGCATCGAGCAGAATTTCGAGCCGAAATTCAATTACTTCGTGGTGGAGATGGGGCGAGACTTGAAGGAGCTCAAGGAGTTTCCGCACTACTTCTCGTTCAGCTTGGAGAATCGGATTCGGCCGAGACACCAGCGGTGTGTGGAGAAAGGGGTTTGTTTTCCTCTGCCTGTTTTGTTAAAAACCAGTGAGGCTCGGTTTCGGGATAGGCTGGAGATTTTTTGTAATTCTTCCATCCCTTTCAGAAATTCTCCTCTGTGGTGTACAAATTCGATTTCTGATGATTTGGAAAAATGATAAAAATAGGTGGTCTTTTTAACATTTTGTTCGAATTTTGGGGGATATATCTGAAAATTAATTTTGAGGAGTAGCATTTTCCAAATACCCAATTGAATTTGGGGGGTGGTTTGGAGATTTCTCAAATTTAGGAGAAGTTTAGGTAAGAATGATAGAGTTGTACAATAATACTAGAGGTATCATACTATCATATAACACAACAATTGATATGAGAATATGTCATTTGCTAGTAATAAATGTGGTTGAAACTTGGAAGTGGATTGATGATGAACAAAATGACACTAGTATTGAAGGAGATTTCAAGTTCAAGTTCAAATCATATTGATTGATCGCACTATCGTGCCCCCCTCAAATGATTCTATGAAATTAGTTATAGTAATCTTGTAAAAACATTATAAAATTCCTCTTAAATTCTTTAAATGCCCCCTTTTCTCGTTGTATTCTATTTCATGCTCATGTTAAAAAAATTTAATTGCATATATTTTGTTACTATGAATCAATGAGTAGAGAAAAAAAAATAAAGTTTATAAAATTAGGGATTTCCTTAAAAATTAGGTTGATTTCTCATTAAAAAAGAGAGTTTGAAATTTTAAAAATGTTCACTCTTACTTAAATTCTTAACTCCGTCTCTGTCACTCGCTAGTTAGCCAATAATCAAAATATTTGTTACAAAATTAAGTTTTCTTGTGTAAATAAAAATTACTAGGTTTTTCTTTGTAACAAAAAAAATGCAAATGACCCACTATTGTAATGGTTTGGAGCAATTGTTCCTTTAGGCAAGGTTTTGAGTTTAAGTCATAACATTCTTGTAGTGTGTGTGAGTTTAGTATATTGTCGCATCTCTTATGACCAGTTTGGCATTGTTGTGCTGTGAAAATAATCGTTGTCATATTTGCTGTGAGATAAATCAGTTGTGACAGAAAGCAGTTTGGCGTTTGGTAAACTTTTTGTTAAAAATGTTATTGGTACTGAGTTCCGCATAATCAAAAAATGATTGCCGCATAATTATTAAACTCAGCGCCTCTTCGAAATTGATTCCAGCATAATCAAAAAATGAAAGCACCTCATTAGCTGCTTTCCTTTATAGCTGTCTCTTATAACAATTTTTAACAATAAGTGATTTCTCATAGTTTATCAAACAGACTGGACTTCTCAAAAATTTTAAAAAATCACTTATCACCCCAAATAAACAATGTCAAATAAGCACTTAATAAAAAAGGTCACAAAAAAAAAACCTAAGTCTTTGTATTTATTTATCAAATTAGGTTTTAATAAAGAATTATTACGATTAAAAAATATGACCTCATCTAAGCTTCATATATAATACCCTCACTATAGAAATCTTGCTTAATAAAACAACTACTAAACAAACTTAGAGAGGTTATGAGATGAGGATAGGGCCCAAAAGTACATCATTAGCATAAAAACTAGGCCGAGCTTGGTACGGCCTATTAGCAGTCTCTGGCCAGACTCTGACCTAGCTGACCCATGGAGAATGGGCTGAATGATCGCCACGTGTCGTGGATCCAATAGTAGTAGCACCAAAGTTTATGTAAATTGTGGTCACCCGAATTTAGGGTTGGAGAGGAGCTGTGAGAATTGAGCCTGAAATAAAAATCATAATTTGTTTAAAGACAAATAAAGGCGCGGATCGGCGAGTCTTCTTGTATTTTTCGTTTCTTGTCTTTTCTATTAGCAGCTTCGACTTTAGCCCCATCCTTTTGGAATAATTCCAAACAGGGCATCCAAATATATTGCTTTTCCAACAACTCTTTTCTTCTTTTTTCATTCATGCCCTCCGGTTGATCTCCTTTTTCATTTGTAAATTAATGAACATTTTGGCATACGGATTTTTTTTTTTCAAGAAGTAAATATACATTTCCATATCCTCTTCTGTTAAAAAAACAAAATAAAATATTAAAGCTGTTTCACTACTTATCATCATCATAATCACATTTGAATTTTTTCTATGGTGTTAAGTCATGGTAAATTTTTATATAAATATTTTCATATTGAAATGAGGGCTCCCGTTTAAGTTACGCACAAGATCTTAAAAATTTTAAGACCAACCATGACTAATATTATATGTATATATAAAGCAAACATGTCAAATAGTGAAACATTAAAAAATCCAAAAATAGCCCTTAATTAGATAAAGTAATATGATACAACAAATTAATATAATGAAATTAAAATGATAACACAAATATCATTAAAATAAAATGAAAAACGCAAAACCCACTTTCTCAATGTGCCACTTATCCCACTTATCCCACTCCACCACCACCCATCTTCCTCTCTTTCTTTTTTTCATTTGTTTTAATAATTAATGCTAATATAAAAAACACATAAAAATTTAAAATGTTTATCAATTTTTCAATAAAAATCAATTGGCATGTGCATAAGTGCGTGGCAAGAGGTTAATTTGTATCAAGGGCATGCCAATAGACTAGTTTGTATAAATAATTACACGATAAAAAGAAGTTGGAGCAGTGTCAATTTGTAAAACTCACCTCTCATCAGGGCAACAACACAATTATGAAAAATACAAGGGTCCAAAAAAGGAAACCAGTTAACAAATTAATTTTTTCCGCCGTGTTCCCTCCACATCTATCCGAAACTAAAAATTCCCTCCCTTCCCTCGTTTTCTGCTAGCTCTTTCCCTAACCCCCTTAACCCACTTTCCCTCTCTAACCCTCACTTTCTCTCTCTAACCCCTATCTTTCTCTCTCTACCCACTCCGGATCCCATTTCGCCTCCCCATAAACCCTAAACCTCCTCCTCCTCCCCTCTCGCACCGATTCTCTCGGTTCCCCAAACCCTAAAGATCTGTCTCTCCTTCACCGATCGTCTTTGGCAATCGGAAACCGCCGATAGTTCGAGCCGGTCGATCCCTCCATGTCCGGCTGCGCTCGAGCTCCCAACCGCCAACCAACGCCGGCGACGGCGGCCACCGCCGGCGGCACCCAGATCCTGCCGCCGCTGAGGCGTCACCTCGCGTTTGAGTCGACGAAGCCGCAGCCCTTCCCTCCGGACAATTACCATCGATTTGCTGGAGGTGCTCGCAGAGCTGGTGACCACGAACCTGAAGCTATTCATGTTCGATCTCCTGTGAGTTATTGCCATCTCACGCATATCTGCGTGTCTATCTCGCTGCGTTGCTTTGTTTTGGTGAATTGTGTTGTAATTGCTTGAGGATTTGATAATTGTGGTGAGGAAGATGGTTAGATGCTTTCAGAGTGCTTGTCTGGATTTTTGGCTGAAGTGATGGTTTGTGTGTTTAGGGTTTCTATGAGATTGGTATCAATTTGTAATAAGAAAATTGTGATTAGCTCATCAGTGCTATTTTGTAGGTAATAAACCCCTATTCTTCACTTAACGCTAAGGTACTGATTGTTAAGATATTTAATTTGGTGGTACTTTATTTATCAACTTATTGCAATTTTGTAAGTTAGGCTAACAATAATAAAATCGTAAGTTTAGCTCATAATGCAACTTGTCAAAGTGAAGAATTGGGAATGTTCGTGATGAGGGAAAAACTGAGATGTGGATATCTGATATGGTGCTTGTGTATCACATTATACTGCGTTTCCTAATCTGCTAAGAAGTTACGGGTGTGACTGTAGGTTTTCGAGTTGTAGTATTTGGCTCCTTTTTGGAATCAATTGTTGCTCATGAGATGTGGTAATTTCTTGAGAAGATTGCATGATGCTTATCTTTTATATGTTTAGCACTTGAAAACAGGTGCATTTGTGCTCTGTGTGTTTGCAGTGATTCTATCCTTATGAGAGAGAAAGATATATCATATATGTCTGTTTAGTAATCTTACTTATTTTTTATTTATTTAAAAAGAATAACTCCTTATTGCTTTGCCCATTTACCTTGACGTTACTGTCAACTATGCTTAGTGGCAAGATATTTTCCCCATTTCATCCTTGTGGTTACATCCTCCACCCTCCAACTTATCTTAATTGATTTGCAATTTTTATCTCGTACATACCCTTCATTATCTAATAGATCCACTATAGTTGTGCATTTTAACTAGCATGGTTTCTAACTTGCCTTGTACGTATTGTTAATGATAACTCTTCAACCTTTGCTGGTGTTTTTCAGCAACTTACACGGAAGGATAATAATGAAGTTGAGTACAGTGATTGGACAAGCAGTCCTGGATATACTAATGTCGTTCAGAGTCCCCTTCAGACTCCCATGTCTACAAAAGGGGGAAGGATAAACAATAGGTCAAAGGCTTCAAAGGGCAATAGATCTGGGCCTCAGACACCTGTGTCAAATGCTGGTGGGAAATTTTCTTATCTCTTAGGTTTTTTTTGCTTGACTTTCATCATTTCTTTGGCCTAACTCAAACAAATCACCAAGATAAGCTTCAATAAAAGTTTAGTCCACGTAGGGTGCACATCCTTTTTTTTAAGACTATATTGTTATATAGATAAATGAATTTTTCTTAATCTAATTGGATACTTTCTGTCAACATGCAGGCTCCCCTTCTCCTCTTACTCCAGCTGGCAGCTGTCGTTATGACAGTTCTCTAGGTAAACCTTGAATGAGTTCTTGTTTTCTTTTAATACTGCCAGTTCTTACGGCTGTCAAATGATGTCACTGTGAGATAACTGTACTCAAACTTTCCAGGTCTGTTGACAAAGAAATTCATCAATTTGATTAAGCATGCAGAGGATGGAATTCTTGATCTAAACAAAGCAGCAGAAACTTTGGAGGTAACCATTTTCTGTCATTATACATACATATGAACGCATATATTATCTGCATTTGGGTCTGTACTGATTGAAAGGTTTGCAAATGAAACAGGTTCAGAAGAGGCGGATATATGACATTACAAACGTCTTGGAAGGCATAGGTCTAATTGAAAAGAAGCTCAAGAACAGAATACGTTGGAAGTAATCTTTGATTGTTTATTGCAAAATTTCCTTTCTTGTGTCTAAATTCAATTCAAGCTCTAATACAATTTGGAACACATGGGAACTTACGCAAGGATGTGTTAAATGATTGATTAGGGGATTTGATGCTTCAAGGCCAGGGGAGTTGGATGGTGATCTCTCTATACTACAGGTATTTAAATGTTGCAAGCTCTTGTCATGCAAAGACCAGGAGCTTATTTATTTATCCATGTTTGTTATCTTTTGAATCATCATGAGTAAGCTTCTTCTGTAGTAATTATAGATCTGCAGATTTTAGCTGTCTACATTGCTGTGAAATCCCTGGTGCTAAAAGGAAACAATGAAAATTTAGTGGCTTTTCTAAGAGATGGACTTTCTAAGTTGTGGCTTTGTCCTGCAGGCTGAAGTTGAAAACCTATCCTTAAAAGAGCGCACATTAGATGACCAAATAAGGTTTATGCCATTGATCTTCTTTCTGAAATCAATTTAACTATCTTCAAACTATCGGAAGATGCTGATGCTTTTGCACTTTTGCAGAGAGATGCAGGAAAAATTGAGGGATTTGAGTGAAGATGAAAACAACCGAAAGTAAAATCTTCTTGTTCATCAATATTTCTGATTATTTTCTTGTTCACTTGTTTTGTTTATATTATTAATTACTTGCTTCTGTGTATACTCGTACGTTTTTTTGGTACCTTCAACTTGTACTCTAGGTGGCTGTTTGTCACTGAAGAAGACATTAAAGCCATACCCTGCTTCCACGTGAGTTGCATCACTTCTAACTCTTTGTTCTATGATGGTTTAGTGGTTTCCATTAAACTACTCGTGCCTTTTCTTTTCCAGAATGAAACCCTGATAGCAATTAAAGCTCCACATGGAACCACCTTGGAAGTCCCGGATCCTGATGAAGTAAGTCAAGAACCTATATTTGTTTCAGAAGGCACATGCTCTCTTTTCCTTTTCACTTTGGTACAATTTTGATTCTCCTTCAATATACACCAGGCAGTTGACTATCCACAGAGGAGATACAGGATCATACTTAGAAGCACAATGGGACCCATTGATGTCTACCTTGTCAGGTATTGTTTCCTTCTTTTTGTGGATGAAATAACTACATACGTTTATGGTCTTTCTTCAATCTGAATAGGACCTGCTTGTTTTGCATGTTGAATGGGATATCCTGTTGTTTTTATTTATTTCTTTATCTGTGTTTATTATTTGATTTTAGTCAATTTGAGGAGAAGTTTGAGGATATAAATGGCGCTGAGCCACCTGTGAGTTTCCCAATTGCTTCTGGTTCTGGGTCCAACGAACACCCAACAACAGAAGTGATCACTGTGGAGAGCAGTGGAAAGGAAATTGAACCTTGGGCGCAACAGGCTGATCAAACGTGCTCTGATATTAACACTTCTCAGGAGTTTGCTGGGGGAATGATGAAGATTGTCCCCTCTGATGTTGATGTAAGTATAGTTATTTTGACCAATTTCTTTTGTTTAGTAATTGAAAAGCAAAAAAAGAAAGCATAATTTCAAGACTGAAAGTCGACTATCAAGGATAAGAAATCAGTCAGTCTATGGATTTTAGCTATATACTTGCAACCTTTTTCAGATTAATAGAGCATATGGAGTTCCGTATGCTCATGTAAAAGTTTTTTCAAAACCATGAATATTCTCAACAATGTATATGTTTATAATTTGGTAAATCAAATTTCTGGCGGACAATGTGTGGATTCTGGTTGAATACCTTTTTGTTACTGTTGCAGAATGATGCAGACTACTGGCTTTTGTCTGATGCTGAAGTTAGCATTACAGATATGTGGAGAACGGATTGTATCCTTTTTCAAAGATGTTCCTCTTTTTGTTTTTTACCCTTGCTACTCTTTCAGTTCTTTTCTCTTTGACGATTATTATCTAACTGTTGGAGTAATCAGTTCCTTCACCATGACAACTATAGCTGGTGTTGGATGGAATGGGGCAGACATTCTACACTCCGACTTTGGAGTTCCTGATGTTAGTATAACAAGGCCACAAACTCCCCCATCTGGGATTGCTGAAATTCCACCTCATGCTGTTAACTTCTCTCAAAGGTGAATTGTGTGACTAGCTATCTGTAGAAATTTCATGTATCTACCCCATCGGAGTCTTCCATCTCTGTCGATTATTGCATGGAGATGCCAAGTAGTTGCTTGATAAATGAACACCGGCGAAGCTTGTGGAAGAAGCTGATGGATGACAAGCTGGGAATTATTGTTATACTGTACAGTTCAGTATGTCTTTGACCCCTGTTGTAGGAATAAAGAGTTAATCATAAAACTTTATAATTGGCGGATATTCAGCAAGGAATTGATTATTGAGGATGGCGGATGAAATAATCGCAGGCTATGCTACATACGGGAGGAAGTAATGCTGAATCTAAATTCATAATCTAGGGTTGTATAATGCATGCTCATTGTTTAATGCATGTATACCATGGGGTTCTGTTTGGAATCCTTGTCTGTAAATTCTGTGATTTTAAACATGTTGCAGGACGGGCTTGCTAGGTATTGTCAAGGCAGCCAAGATTTCTAGCCCTGAGTTCAATCTTATTTATTTTCTTGCGAATTGTTGACACCATTTTTATTGAATACGTCACTTTTATTCGTTATGTTGTGTTTCATTCAAAACTTTCTTTGTGAAAATTTCGTCAAAACTTTTTTACTCTATAGTTTAAACTTTGAGGATCTAAGATGTTGGCTTGTATCTCCGTTTGTTAATTTCTTTAAATAATTTTTGGCCCTTAAAAAATTAAGTAGAATAGGATGAAGGGAGACTTTGGAAAAAGCCAAAGGAGAGAGAAAATTTTTAAAAGAAGCCAAAATGGACAAAATTGCCCTTATTTATTTTTGGATTTCTTAAGGAATCCTTTATATTTGTATGTCTTTGATTTGAAAGTTGAGAGGTTTTTCTGTCTTTTTTGAAAAAGCTTTGGCTTTTTTCAAAAGTGAAAGTTTTTTTCTGGCTAAAACCTAAATTTACTTAGGAGGAAAGAATATTGGTAATTTTGTCTTAGACAAAAAAGGAGTGGTACTTGTGTTAAATATACTAGAGCGTAGGCCAATTGCTTTTAATTTTTTAATTTTAGAATTAAAAAAGATAATAGGGAGTTGTGCTCTATAAAAATAGGACTCATTATCTGATTTTGTTTTTTCAATTTAAATTTTGTTTAATATGAAAAGTGTGAATTTAACATATTATCCTCATTTAATTAATAATTTTAATTCTTAATGTTTGCATTAACCAATGACATTTTCTGGTGTTTCGAATATTTCACTCTTTTTCGTCTTTTGCTTTATATATAGTAGCCCTGACCTCCCTGAGCGTTTGCCAATTGGTTTTGTTTTTTTAAATTTTTTTTAAAATAGGAAAAATATAAATTGACCATATTATCCTCATTTAATTAATAATTTCAAATTTTAATATTTGCATTAATCAAGGGCATTTTTTGGTATTTTGAATGTTTCACCATTATCTATCTTTTGCTTTATATATACTAGCCCCTTGACACATGCTCACGCATGTGCCAATTGATTTTCTTTTTCTTTTTTATTTTATTTTTAGAATTAATAAAAGATAACAGGGTAGTTATGTTCCATAAAAGTAGGACCTATTATCTTATTTTGTTTTTAATTTTAATTTTTTTAATATTAAAAAAATGTGAATTTACCATATTATCCTCATTTAATTAATAATTTCAATTCTTAATGTTTGAATTAACAAAGGACATTTTCTGGTATTTTGAATGTTTCACCATTCTCTGCCTTTTGCTTTATGGTTTTCTTTTTCTTTTTTATTTTATTTTTAGAATTAATAAAAGATAACAGGGTAGTTATGTTCCATAAAAATATGACCTATTATCTTATTTTGTTTTTAATTTTAATTTTTTTAATATTAAAAAATGTGAATTTACCATATTATCCTCATTTAATTAATAATTTCAATTCTTAATGTTTGAATTAACAAAGGGCATTTTCTGGTATTTTGAATGTTCCACCATTCTTTGCCTTTTGCTTTATATATATAGATAGATAGATAATCTAATGTGCCCGTATTAGAAAATAATCTCCAAAATTAAACTTGAGGAAAATTTCCAAGCTTTCTTATTTGGACAATTACCCTTTTAAAAAAAAAAAAAAAAGAATGCATGATGACCTCTTCTGTTAATTTTCCTTTTCTGGGATTTTGCTTAGTGAGAATTGATGTGGCATCTAGATGTGCGGATATGACAAACTAGTTTTTCATTCTTTGAATATAATAACATACGTACTGAAAATAAATTTGAAGTGACTTTTTCGTTCTCTTCTTTAACAAGCAATAATCTCATGCAATCAGGCAAGTAGCTAGAGATCTCATGCAATCAGGCAAGCAGGTTGAGAAATCTAGTAACCACGCAGATGAAATGATTGACCCGAAATTCGAAACGAGTAACCTAACCAGATGTCAATCTAATTTCCTTAGGTTCCTCCTAAGGATGGCCATGCTTTAACTGATGGCTGGAAACGGATTGCGCGAAGGAGAATTTCCAGGCCGGGATTGTGCATCTCTGGGCTTACATAGACGAGAAGGATGACATCGGATTTACTATGCATTACAAGTATAAGAAATTTGGGATCCTTAGGTTCCTCCTAAGTTGTTCTTCCTAAGTTTTTCGTGTCATTAGGGTTTTATAGTTTCCTTGAGGTTTTTTAAGAATTTAGTTACTTATTGGATGAAGGTTTTTGAGATTCTTAATTACTTTCTTCATAAGTTTTTTGTTTATTATATGATTTTCACTTCCAAGTCACAGGGCCATTAATTACCATGTACTATCTATGTTGTTTTGTTTGTTCATCTTTTTACGTTGGGATTACGGCAAAGTCTCTCTTCTAGTCGAACTTTCCTTTAAGATTTTCCAAAAGAAATAAATTAATTTTTTGGTCCATTTGGGCTCCAAAACATGGTGAAGACCAATTTCACTAGAAATTGGATCGAGTATCGTTCTTACAAGAAGAAAAATACGGAAATTGTGCATGTACATAGAACACAATAGAAATTGTTAATTTTAAAAAAGAAAATAGTTGCGAACCGAATCTAGCGCAATAGAAAAGGGTCTTCATTTGCATACATGTTTGAACTCCCGTGACACCTTGGTAATATGTGTGAGATCCCCTTCCCTTATAATTTAGATTATCGCTTGTGTTAAAAAAAATACAATAATAGAGAATGCTAGCAAACTTCTCTCTAACATTCTTTTTTAGACATTCTCCATTTTCCTCCTAACATGTTTCACTTTTCTTATACTTAAAACAATATCATTAACCTTGTCTTTTGGTGAAAATTTCATCGTTACCTTTTAAATTTATTGTCGGTTGAACTTTGAGGATCTGAAATGTTGGTTTGTATCTTCGTTCTTTGTTAATTTCTTTAAATAATCTTTTGGCCGTTAAAAAATTACTTGAATAGGATGAAAGAATGTTGTTAATTAAATAAATAATTTAATATGCAGATTTTAGAAAATAAAAAAAATCAGTTTTGGGAAAATTCTTGTTCATCTGTTTAGATTTAGTTCTTATGATGGTAAGGTAAAATTCCCCATTGGCTTGAAAACCATTTGCGGTCAACAAGTCAACTTTCTTTGGTGTGCGAGCGTGCCACTGTTATCAGTCAAGACCCTAACAAACTTATGAAAAATAGATAACTTGCGTCCCAAGTTAATGACTTTAAACAAGTGATTGTGAATTTGGGTGAGAAATATCTTCTAAGTAAGTTCTTTTCTTACCTCAGACTGGTGAAGACTTCACAATTTCTCACAGTAAAACTAGTAGTTTTGGCCAAAATGAATATTGAAAATAAATCACACTGTTTTAAATAGAACTGTCTATTACACAATTTAAAACAGAAGGGAAATGCCACGTCTGAAAGGACATCAGAACAGTGGACTTCAATTTCTGCTTAGATTGTTGCCTGTGATTCAGGCTAGACTGGATATATTTGTGCTGGATTCAAAAGTCAGCACCTTTAACTGATGAGGTTCAGTTGGAAATCGATACCAATGTTAAGATTGGCAGAGCTTTAATCTATTTTAGCCATGGAGAGGCTTGTTGAATTGAGATCTCTTCAGTCTGGATGAGGTTGGAAGTGGTTGGATTGACGATTGCTGACTTGGAGCTGCACTCAGTACATGTTCTGCTTGATTATGAATCATCCAAGAGCTATTCTGGCAATTCTAGGAGATCAAGGCATCTCTTAAATTTGTTGAGGTTTTCATATCATGAAAAACCTGAGTTCTGCTTGACTCGCCTATGCTGAACCAAATTCGTAACGAGAGAAATCTCGTCTTCTTAGTGAGCTACTTCTTTAAGTTGAACTTGAAGTCAGAAACATGAGTTTTGCCTGTTCTATTAGAGACTGGATGTCTTTTGTAAATAAAAGAGCTTGATTGCTTTAGAGTTTGAAGGTTTTTGAGATCGTATGATCTTGTTTTAGTTTGTCAGTATGAATGAGAATTTTTGTTTTGATTGAATTTTTAGCTGTCCTTTATCCTGTTCATCTCCTCTCATATTTATAGAGAATCTAAATGAGAGTTTATTCCTTAATATTTGGAGGAAGAAATAATTGAAAGGATTCCTTATTCCAGTGCGAAAAAGGGATAGTGGTTTAGTCTAACAACAAAAAAACCCCATCAAAAGTTAGCTTTCATGATCATCAGTTTTGATCTCCTGTCAACCAACTCTCTTATTTCTTGTTTATCTCTTGTAAACCCCACTTGCCCTGATGCAAAATCCTCACGAGCATAGGCAAGAAAGTTGGCCCTCTTTTCTGGCATTAAATGGTTATGGAGAGTGGTTTTTCGATTAAACCTTCTACCAACTCCTCATCATGTCCTTTGCCCTGTTGAAATTTTGACTTTAGACTCACGTGGGCTTTCTTGAGATAAAGATCTTCCCTAAGAATCTGCTGACTTGATTTCTGAAATTATGATCAACGGTGATGATCAAATTTTGAACCTTTGGAGAGACTAGCAGCTGGGCTTAATTTTTAACCAATTAGAAACGTATTTGTCCAGATTAAATCACCATTAATGGCTATTAATCTTTAATCTGTAAATTTATTCATTGCAATTGGTTCATAAAAGTCTGGGCCTCTAAACCTATCTGGGTTGACTTTTGATTTTGGTAACACAAAGCCCAAACCATTATTTTTGACATGGACTAATAATTAGTTGGACTGGCACGTAGAATTTAGGTACAAACAATTCTTTTTAGGGAGATTCACTATAATATCCAATATATAAGCCCAAATTATTAAAAAAACCTATATGAAATAGACTTTAGAAACACACCCAAAGCCCATTTACAACATAACAAAAAGGCTTTTAACTTCTTTTAAATTACAAAACTACCATTGATTTCTTAAAACAAACCCAACCCAAAAACTTCATAAAAAAACCCAAAACACTTAATATGGTATCAAAATAATTTAATAATTAAAATTAAATTCAATAGGGTTAGCTGTTATTTTTTGAGTTTATTTATAGAAATTAAATGGTGTAGGGTTTATTTATAGTTTTAATGCTAAGAATGGGTATATGACTAAATATCTCTTTTTTTTAATATGCGCAATAATATTTAAACACACCTCTTCCCCCTCTATCTACCTCCCTTAGGCCTCATCATTTGGCCCGCGGGCTCATGGGCTGATGGGGGCCTGCCCGACCCATTGAAAAAAAGCTTGGCCCAGCCCGTTATGGACTTTGAGATGGCCCGGCCCGCCTTGGGCTGGGCTAGGCTTGGGCTTGGGTGTCTAAAGCCCAGCCCGACCCGATTAAGCCCAAGAAAGCCCGCCCCGGCCTGCCCACAAAAACCCGGCCCGTTAGGCCCGCATACATATATAATTATGTATAAATAAGAGTTTAGGATTAGGATTATATCACTTAAATCGCATATATAATTTGTTTCATTTCATTGACTTTTCTTTACTCTTCCTAGTTTATAATTGGATGATTAGCACATTAATTTGTGTCAATTATTAATACAACAATTATATATATAAATAAGATGAACAATATATCATATCACCAAATATAATTATGCTTTTCTTGAACACATCACCAAACATTATATTTTTTTGATACTTATTATTTTTTAAAATTATTTCTTAAAACGTATTACGGTCTAATTATGTAATAACCTCAAAAATAATACTTGGTTTTATTATTTTTGTGGAAAATCTTATTAAGTTGTATGACTTTATTGGGTATTTTTATGAATTTGGTTTGATGTGAAAATATTGAAATTAAGCGAGTTTAATCTCAAATTTGGACTAAAATGCCCTTATGATTAAGTTTATGATTTTTTTCAAATGAAGTAGGCCCGTTTTGGCCCGGCCCGTTGGGCTTAGCCATGCTCAACCTGATGGGCTTTCTCAAGCCAGCCCATGGGTCAGGCTTGGGCTTTGAATTTTATAAAAAAACCCGGCCCAACCCAATATTTTCTCTCTCATCTTTAAAGCTCGGCCCGACTCGACCCAAACCCATTAAATTTGGGCCGGACAAGCCTGGCCCGACCCATTAATGAGCCTTAACCTCCCTCCCCACCCCCAACTCATGCTAATTTTTTTAAATGCTTTAATTAGGATATTCGACCAAAAAATAATAATTAAGGGTGATAAAAAAAAATTAAAGCACACATGGGTGTATTAAATGAGGTGGCATGCTACATAATGTAGTTTATAATTGTGATTTTCAAGTATCTTAGCAATCAAGTTTTCGGGTACCTGATTATATATAGGAGGCCATTGCCTGCTTGGATTTCGTCAATTGTTTTCTGTGCATTATTCTCAATCAAATATTGGAAGAAGATGGCTGAAATTCCTCAATACATGCTCACCCGACTAAGTGACCTTAAAATAGAGCCTCAACAAATCCTACACAACGTTGCCGAAATTACATTTTCTCAAAACGATATGACGACTGATAATCTCCATCTACAACAACAACTAGGCGACAACTTATGTGGAATACCTACGAACAAAACACGTATAAGTGTTTTTCATGGGACCCAACTCGCTTCAAATAGGCGAGATGTATCTGACGTCGGTTGGAAACCATGGTCATGTTTTAACACGTGGCTGGAACCAGATTGTGAGTCAGGAGATGTTCAAGGCCGGTGAGATTGTGCATATGTCTGCCTTCAGCGACCGCTATGATATCCTATGGATTCTTATGCATTATAAGTATAAGATACATTTCTAGTTTCCCTGAGAGGTTTAGGGATTTCGTTTGTTATTAGAAGGTTTTTTAGTTGATTTGTCTGGTATTCTATTGAATTATCAGTATCAATAATATGGTTAATTAATATTATATTATAAATATGATGTTATGATGTTTTCACTTCCAACGGTCATTAATCGACCATTTGTTAATTACCATGCATGCACTATGGTGTTTGTGATCATTTTTTTCACGTTGGAGGAGTCTTTTCTAGGCCAACTTTGCTTTAAATTTTTCCAAAACAAAAAAATATCTGTTTCCTTTTTCTTTTTAGGCTCCAAATTGGATCAAGTCTGGTTCTTCCTATTGTATTGGAGGACAGAGCGAACAGTGAATGGGGATGAAAGGATGGGTTTCAGGCTTTTGGGTTTGGGTTGGTGAGGAAGGAGGAGGAGGGCTTGGCATTGATGATGGTGGAGAGGAGTTGAAGAGAGAACGTTGCGCCTTCTATGGCCCCTTGCCTTGGATCGGTTTTTTGTTCTCCTAGAAACACTTAATTCCTTTTTAATTTTTTAAAATGTATTTTAAGTTTTAAAATACTTAAAATATATTTTATTTTATTTAAAACCATGTGGTTCTATACCATTGGATGTGTGGGCTCCACATATGTGCTACGTCAATAATTTAAAAGAAAATTGACGAAAACTAACGGCATAGACCATTTTGATGTATTGAGGGTAACCTTAAGAACCATTAGTTTAGAAAAAAAAATATTAAGGACGAAAGATAATAATTTCACAAATCTTAGAGATCATTTGTGATAAAAAGCCTAAAATTTATTATAGTTACTTGTTATTAGTTTGTTTTTATCTTCTATGGGGACAAATGAGGGTACTTCTTATAGTGTAGATTATAGATAAGTTCACACAAAACCCCTTGAATATTATGACACATAAATACGTAAATACTTCCTAAATGAATAAATATATATATTTTTCCTAAAAGAGTGTGATTTTGTGAAAAAAGTTGTGTAGTTCCCAAATCCCTCGCTGAGAGGATCAGTGAAATATAAACATGCTAGTCATACAATATTTATGTACCATTTTGTATACTATTTCTCTAATAAACATTCCTATTAAGAATAATGTTCCTCTTACCACATTTATATATCATATTCTCATATCACTTTATGTGACAGATGAAGTAGACAGCTACATTAATTAAAATTATTTAATATTTTCTTTTCTTTTTATAATTTATTAGCACTTAAAAAAACTATTAGTTAAACTTTCTTTATTAAAATACATTTCATTGATTTAATTAATGTGACATATGATATGGACATATCACATCATGTGGTATAGAAATGTGATATAGAAATATGTGATAAAAATATGATAAGTATAGCATTACTCTCTCTATTAAAAAAGCGAAACACAAATTAAATATAAACGTGATATGTTTAGCATTGCTTGTGAAAATAGCTGGTCTAAAATCATTTTCACTGCCAGAACCAGTAAAAAAAAAAACGAAAAAAGAGAAATTTGAGCACAATGCATAGGGTCATCAGAGACTGACCCCACACATATTCTGGGAGATTGGCGGGCCGCAAACAATAATTTTTAAAGAAATAAAAGATAGTGTGTGCGAATAGTGACAAAAACGACGTTTGTTTGTAGGCCAATAATTGCTAAAACGCAAGCTGCTGGAACCCAAACACCGCGTTTCTCGTTTCTTTCTCTGTCACAACACAACGCATTCTTGCTTTCTTTTCTTCTGCTCAACAGCTATGGACTCCTCCTCCACAGCCCTCAGCCCACCATGGAAGCTCCGCCGCAGAAATTCCATCTCACATCCGTCGTGGTCCCCACCAATCTCAGCCTCCTCTCCCCCACCACTCCTCCCACTAAGCATCTCCACGGCCTCCACACCTCCAGCTTCCCAGCCCAAAAAGGCGACGTCTCTTCCCGCCCGCCGCTGCCTCAGCTCGACCTGGAGCTCCTCTCCCTCAAGGGCTCCGAATCCTACACGTCTCTCAAAAACCTCCTCCCCTCATCCGCCTCCCCCTCCGCCGAGAACTCGCCTACCGCCGCCACGGAGCCAACTCCGGCTACGAGATCTCCATCCGCAACCGCCTCGTAAAGCAAGCAGCCTGGGCCCTACCTCCAGCCCCGTGTCCTCCACCTCCGGGCCAATCAGGCTCAAACTTCCTCCGCCGCCTCTGCCTCAAGCTCTCTCCGTGCCCGTGCTTCTCCTTCTTCACCCACACCCTCATCCCCTTTCTCTCCCAAGCATTCCGCCGCACACTCCTCTGTCTCGGCCTCACCATCTAACACAACGACGTCTTCACTTTTTGTTCATCTGTGTATATACTGACTCGAAGAAAATGGAATTGAATGAATGAATTTGAATTTGAAGTTTAAGAATTTTCAGTTCCAATACAGAGTTCTGATCAATCAATCAATCGATTCTGTTTGTGGGATTTGTACAATTTCGTTTGTTCTTTCTTTTTTTGTTGTTGTTACAATCTAATTTCTCATTGGATTGGCTTGGAACGCCTGAGCCTGAGCTTTTCGGACAGCTCGTCAACCTGCCCGCCTGTTTGATGTTTGGCCTGAACCTGCACCTTGGGGGATCTCGGAGTCTCGGACATGAAACGATTGACGGTTGTGATTGTGCCATTGGCGGTTGTGGTTGTGCCATTGGGTGTTCCTGGCGGAGATGACGGCGGCGGCCACTTGTTCTTCCCACTGGGCTTGCGAAGCGGTGCGTTTGAAGGCGGTGGGTTCTGCTGATCATCGTCGACCGTCCGCTGCGAGCGATTGGTTCAATCAATCAAACAAATCAATTTCCAGTTACCCATTACCCAGAAGAGTTTGAATCTTCATTTTCGTTTATGTGGAATTTGTTTGTGTCTGCAACTTGTGTGTAAAATGTTGATGATGTACCTACCTCTTCGGCGGGGGTTTTGGTGAACTTTGAGGACTGAGAAGCCAAGTATTGAAGGGTTTGGAAGAAAGCTGAATGGCCCATTTGGGCGCAGTTTTGCCAGTAGAAAACCGCCAAATCCCAGGCCCTTGCTCTCAGCTCCAGCAGTTTCCTGTCTATGTCAGTTTCATGCTTTGCTACATATGGCCTCAACAGTGTCTGATACACAAACCCAGTTCCCTACAACATAAATTCAAAGGCTGTTCACATGAATTACATCTATTAAGTGGTCTCTCGCAATAATTGATCACGTGACTAGCACACGAACAGTAATGTAAAAGACCGGTTGTATGCAACCAATGATCTTAAAAAAGAAAAACATTTTTCTTACCCTGGTCTTTGGATACCAGAGGTAGATAAAAAGGGCCACCTTCGCCTCACCATACATGGGCAACCTTCATATTTCAGAAAAATTACTTTAGCATACATCAAAACGAAAATGATGAAAACAAGCATATAATCAAATTAGGGTAGAGAGTGTAAGAGTGATTTATACCATGAAACGAAAACGTCTCCAATCCTCTCTAGAACTGTAAGCATGGCCACAATTATCCTGTAAAAGATTTTGGAAGTTAAAAACATCCCTTCGTTTGTTATTATTTGACCTTTTTCTTGCAAATAGATCCCTATATCTGTATATAGATATATGGGGCCCTATGGTAGAGGCATACCTTCTATGGGACATACCAATTTAGAGTTCAATTAAACATGCCCATAACATTAAAGAGATGAAATCATCAATCCACAAACAGTCACCAAAATGTTTTCAATGGTATGTTTACATCAATAGCGACCCGCAACGAAAACAAGGAAATGGAGTGGATAAGGCCATGAACCATATTTGATCACATGTATGGCGATGCAATTGACCAATCATTAAAGCATTCGTTCCCTCCATTTTTTGTCTTGGAAAATATTTTGTTGTGACAACAATTTTGGTTGACAAAGAACTCCGAGAAAAACTTTAGTGGGGATTTCTATGTCACGTGACAGGTTTTTGTAAGTACTGCTTAAGATTTTAAAAGTAAAAATCGAATATGTATAATTTGTCAAGGTTTTTAAAGTAAACGATAGATGCATATTTTCCCATATAAGGTAAAACCGGGTGTTTTTAAATTTAAAATCGAATACAGGATATGTAAGTTTGTATGCCGGACGAGATGACAATCAAAGGACCAAAATTTTCAAGAGAAAAAGCCCATGAAAATGAATTGGTCAAAGCCAGTCTCACAATAAGAGGCAGAAATTAGAGACAGGCTTTTCACGTACCAGTATTGACACCAAAACCGGAGTTCTTCAATCTCAACTCTGTTCTTCTCCACAATTTTATAACATTCAAATGCAGGGTAAGCATACCCAAGAAACATTCTGCAGAGAGAGAGAGAGAGACATTCAACAAAAGCAAGCAAGAAACCAAAAAGAAAATAAAAAAAGGTGAAGTCGAAGATCAAAACAAACCCAAATCCAAACTCAACAGACAATATAAAACATACATAAGGCATCTGGTAAGCAAGCTTCCCAACATCTTTTAACCCTTTAAAATCAAACACCACACAAATATATAAATATATATTTGAATTCCTGCAACATGAAACAGAGTTATTAGTTAATAATGGCCACAGAAACAAAATGATGCACGAATTCAAAACCCAGACCCAGACAGGAAATCAAAAGCTGATTGATATATTACCTGGTTTTAAGCAAGTTAAAAAGAAGAAAGAAGTTTCAGAAAGCCAGAACCCAAAATGCCCATTTGAGGAGTTGCAATCACCAACCAGAAGGGCTTGTTATTCTCTGGAAGAAATAGGTTTTAATCTATGATTTCTGTGAAGGAAATGTGTTCAAGGAGAGAGAGAGAGGAGAGAGAAAGAGAGGATCAGCAAGAATGAGACAAATTCGCAAGGAGTTTGAGACGGGAAGAAATAGGCAAATTCTAAAAATGGTATATATGTTTGGTTGGGTTTGTGAATTTATATAATGGAGTTTTGGGGAGTTTTAGTTATTAAGAATAAACAAAGAACAGAGGATTAGAGATATGAGAGATGAACAGCGATTGGGATTTAAAATAAATTAAAATCAAAGAAAACTAAAGAGGATTTCTTGCGATGGACGCCTCCTTATCATTTTTACACGCAATTCTGCCGGAGGGATTTCTCGGGATTCTTCATCAATGACGGGTTTACCGTTTGGCAAATTGGCAGTTGAGTTTCGTTGAGGGCACTTTTGTCATTCCATGTAGAAAGCACCCAGACACCAGAGGGTACGTACGAAATGATTTGGAATTTGCTTATCTATGTTTTTTTTTAAAAAATTTGTCTAATATGACTCACATATATATTTTTTAAAATGGAACAAGAGGAACAAGACTAATTGTTTCAAATATTAATTGAATGATATTATTACAAGAAAAAAATTGTTTAGATATTTTTTTACAGCTTCTTCCTTCTTGGCTCGTGTAAATACTGAGCGACAAAATAATTCAGTTAAAAAACATCATGTGCTCCAAAAAAAATAAAAATAATGAAACGATTATCATCATCATCATCAAATGTTGTCACTAAATTTTATCACGTAGTTAGAACATCATACACAATTTTCCTAATAATTTTTATTTTTATTTATACCTTTAGTCAACATCCAATGCACAAGAGATGTGCATGCATGATGCTTCCAAGAAACAAAACCTACTTAATCATAAAATGCATCTTCATCAAGTGGAATTGCAATGGGATTGAGTCTTATAAAGTTTGATAAATAAAATAAAATAACTGTTTCATCCAACGACTCGGATAGTTATAGGTTGGGAAGTCAATGGCAATCCACTTCAGAAACAAAACAGCTGAGGGAGAGCAGACACAACTTTATCAGATTGTTCACATGGAATAAGGGTTTATTTGTCATTTAACATTTCGTTGACCCATTTTTTTAAAAGTGGGATTTTATAGTACTACCATTGAATTGGTCAGGTCCGATCCAACTAGGTTTAACTTCAGCCATTGGTCATTAACAAATAAGGACTTCAGCCGTTGGTCAATAACAAATGAGGGAAGACGCCAACATGGCTAGGTTAGTGAAAGATGATCTTGACTTGTAGACCAAGTGAGTCATATTCGAATTTTCGTAACACTTTGGTAATGTGTGTGAGAAGATTCCCTTTTTCTTTCCAACTTTGACAAACAATTAAAAAAAAAAAAAAAGAAGATAATAGCCCAAAAAAAGAATAAAATAAGAGGAAGAAAACCTTGAAGTAACTTTTTATTTTTATTTTTCATACAAACAATATTGGAGAATGGAGAACCTACGACTTCGGTTGCAGAAATACTTTTAATTATTTGAGTTACAAACTCGAACAAAGTACCTTTTTCTATTGTACTGATCTGTGAAGATCCTATAAGAGAAATAGGGGATTATAACATGGAAAGTAGAACAGCTCGAATTTTACCCTTGCTTTAGAAAAATGAAGGAAAGATACTTTAATGTATTATAGATAATGTCCATTCTGTAGAGGCAATTTGTTATCCCAATTTATATGCAACAATAATTTAGTAGTCAAACGACAGTCAAACTCACAAAGCAACCAAAAACTAACTTTGTAGATTAAGTGACAGATTATTGTAAGGAGGATAATATTGTATACAAATGTTGTATGAAGAATTCCGGGTTAATATAAATATTTTTTTTCGAAAAAAAAAAGTTTCGGATGAGTCAAATTTTAATTATATTTATCCCCCACCATGATGAAATTGATATTGGATGCATCCTGGAAAGTTGTTGTATTAGGCCAACAAGACAACAACTAATTAATAATTAATGGACAATCATAAAAATAAACATATATTTTTGGAACTAATTTTATCAGCAGTAGTCAAACGTATGGACTAATCGATGGCTTTTGTTCCTTAATAAGATCTCGCTTTCTCCCCAAGTAATATAAACTTAGAAACAAATCATGTTTATAGGTGGAATGAACCAAGAAGCAATTGTTTTGATATACGGTGTGTGTACATTTAAATTTCCTGCAACTTCCTCGAAAATGAACTGAGAGTTCCTTTTTGTCCATTATGTTTCCGAAGTCTGCTCCCCTTTCTGTTTTCCTGGGTGAAAATGATCTTCATGTCATCCACGAGTTTGTATGATCACTATTTATGATATTGAGTAAGGACATATTCGAACAAAGGACCTCGGATTGATGTGTGCAACTTGATTTTTCTCCTGAAAAATAAACACGGGCTCAACAAAATACAAAAGAAAAGCCCAATCCACGATCTTGTCTTGTTATCAAGCACACACCATGGGTGATTAGTCTCATAACTAGATAATAGTTTGTTTATAGTTGATTAGTTAATGTAACAGGATGTTAGGTGAGAGGATGTATTTAAGCAGGCACTGATGACCCAAACCCTGGCTCAGGTAGGTTGTAGCTCAACCTACTTTAAGGAGTTAAAGTACTAGGATGTTTTCAACCAAAAAAATAGGGTACGTGGATGTTGTAAGGAGATACATTATGGTAGTAGAATTCTATTTATTTTATGTTGCTAGAATTGATATTTTATGGTTCACAACATAGGAACGTATATGGCTTTTTAACCCATAGTTCTCTAGTCTATTGGTCCTAACAATAATTAAGAAATACCATACTTTAAATTTTTAGTTAGCCGACTTGCCAAACGTTCACTAGGTGTATCCTTTCTTATTTATTATCTTTATAATTGACGATATACAAATCGTTAATAAAAGTGTTAATCTACTTTAAAGAGTAAAAATACTAGCAATGTATCCCAACTCATAGCTCTTTAAGTATCCTTATGCTAGCGTAACGCTAATTACGAGTATATTCTCTTGTTTATCTTCAACCAACCTTTATAATTGAGGATGTAGAAATGAATAATATAGTGTTTTAACATGTTGTGCAATTTTGGAAGATGTCATAAAGTAAAAGAGATTATGTTGAAATTACATTTGACCCAAAAAAATAGAAACAAATAATAATTAAAAACTTCCAAAGCATATAAGTAAACAACAAAATACCGAAATACAGAGAAATGCTCCTCCGGCTCTTTCCTTCCATTGCCCGACCCTTCTCAGTCTCTTCCCGGTCAAGGTATTTTTCCATTTCCCTCACCTCTCTGTACTTCGCAGCATTAACTTCATTAAAATTAAATAGCTACCTATCCACTTAGGAAGCTGGGCTAGAAAGATACCTGGAAGTACGAACTTTCATACTTTCGTAGAGTTAGGGAGTTAGGTACTTAGCCAGCAGTATGATACATTGATATTCTGATAGTTATATACTTGCAAGGTGTAGATTGTATTGTGCGAGCAGAGAAATGGGCCAGGACAGTTCAGAATGTGAAGTGATTCAAGTGAAGAGACGCGCAACATTTCGTTTATGCAATGTGTCAAGGTGCTTGCTTTTGCCTTCAAATCCTTTATGCTTTGTTATAATGGCGATTATTTTTACATGGGTTTTTTTTGTTTGATGTCCTGCTCAGTTACACTACTGAAATACTGGAGATTCGAGCTGACGATCCAACATTGCATGTTGTAGTTATCCCTGGAAATCCAGGTGGGTTTGTGTGTTTTTGGGTGTTTAGGTGTGTCTTTCTTTCTGTGACTCATTCAATTGTGGGAATTGTGATTTGGGTTGTTGGTATTGTAGGTATTGTTTTATTCTATAAAGAGTTTTTGGAGTCACTATATGAGCTGCTGGGTGGAACTGCGTCTGTGACAGGCAAGACTTGGGTGTTTATTTTGTATTGTTTTGGTTAACTGTTTTGGAAATTGTAATATTTATGCTAATTATTTTTGCAATTTTGTGCATATCATCAGCCGTTGGGCATATATCTCAAACAAAAAAGGTATTACATTTTGCTTATACAAGGTTAGGCCGTAGTGGTATTACACTTTCCATAAATTTCCACTTCTTGCCTTTGTTTCTTATGATTGTCAGTATTGTACTCTGCTTTCCTTTGCAACCAGCCAATCAGTCTTTAGAATTGATCACGGTTATGTTCTGTTTCCTGTCCATTGTAAAGCTTACGGGAGTTTCATGAAAATAAATTAAAGTGTACCCTGGTTTTGTGTGGCTAATCCTCCTGAGTGGCTTTAGTAAGGTTTCTTTTGGCCAATTAGCAATATGTTAAAAACTTATAGGACGAAGAAAATGGAAAACTACATTTCAGACAATTCTTGGAAATTATTGCGGTCTCCTGAGCTTCAAAGTATCTGTAAATGAAAGTACTTCATTAGTTGGAGTGCATTAGGTGAACCAACTTGATGTTTGTTTCGTTAAAGGTAATAACTTTGGACAGATCACAGACATAATGAACCAAAAGCCACTAACAAGGTCTTTTTGTCCTTTTCTTGGAGACAAAATCTAAGGCAAACCGAGCAGGAGTGTTTATATGTGTTTGACAACAATGGTTCTAGGAATCAGTTAAGTTTTAAAAGGAAGAACTCAGAATGCTATATGCTTGGATAGGATAAAAGGCTGGGTGGGCATCTGATGGGCCTCAAGTTCAGATGCTTCTGAATCTGAAAGATTATAATTTCAAGGTCGGTTGTAAGATTAATACCAACTAATAATGCATGCAAGTCTATATTTTTACCTTTCATTATATATGTGGTAAAGTTCTTGCAAGTCTAGGATTTTCCTTTTTGTTTTAGTTTGAGAACTATTTTCATGACTTCCTATCAATTAATATTATAAGATACATGATCTTTTTATGGTCCTTCATATGAAGAAATGGTTTGCTGTGTTTGACATATTATATAGAATACACACACACACACACATACATATACATATATATATATATATATATATATATGCGTAAGAAGCATCCAGTATATTATTTCTTGTTTGACACTTTGCTTCAGTGATTTGTGGCAAGGTCATGATTTTTATACGATATTCTCTTCTTTGTAGAGCTGGGAGCATGGAAGGTTGTTCTCATTACAAGAACAAATTAATCATAAGGTAAAATCTGCTTGATGTATTGTTTCTGAGAAAATTGTTGGCTGGATAAGAGTGAACTGAGATCTGTTGTACATCTTCAAGTTGGTGGTTTAATGCCCTGTATAATGGAGTGAAGCATGTTGAATGCTGTTGCCTTCATAATCAAATGTCTTGTTAATTGATCTGCTGGTATCTGGGCTACGTCTCAATAATGACAGAATTGTGGAATCAATACCCAAATTACTGAATTGAGGTTCTGAAATAATTTTTAATCTCATTCCAAGCATTCTATTTACTACAAAATTCAACTTTGACTTCCAGAACTCACCTTTATTCATAGATTTCTATTAGAGCACTATTCTATTTTCCCCATTTCCAGTATTTTCCTAATGGCACATGTACACCAATTTTTCTATATTGAAACTTATTAGTTATGTTAGAGTGGCTCTGGCAAAAGAACAAAAAAATATATTAGAGTGTCAAATATGGTTCTGACTTCCAATTAAATTCATGTTTTTGCAGATGGACGTCATCAAACAGGAATTGCAAAATGAAGTTCCTATATTACTGGTGGGATAATTTTCTATGTCCAATTTGTGCCTCTATTTTCAGTGTGATGTCTGCTGTGTGTCGAAGAGGGGCATATAAGTGCAATATCTGTTCCTAAATGACCTTACGATTGTGGGACCAAGTTAGATATCTCTTGCATTTGAGTTCTGTATCAATTCTTGTCAGCAATGCTGTATCCACTAACCTTTATCAGTGAATAGACATAAAATATTACTTAACACACTAACTACCCATAAGCGTGGAACTACTTCCATGTGTCTTGTTGTTAAAGTGTCAATATACAAAGCATTTCCCAGTGTCAGTACACCAACTTTTCTCTTTGTTTAGTTTCTTTTTTGGTTCGACTGTTTATGGAGAATATATTTTTTTTCTTCTCATGAACATATGCAACTATGTTCTGAAGTTTCTGCATAATAGAATTATGATGGAGTGCCCTCTCTTCCTCTGGTTTTTGCATGCTGGTGTTATACATATTGTGTTTCTCCTACGTAGAAAACAAGTAAAGGAATTTAATAATCATTCTATATGAGTGATTTTCATCTTCGATGAATGTTGGGTGATGAAAATCTGTCAGCATTTCCTGGTTTTGAACTAGAATTATCAGTATACCATTGTTGTCTTTGTGTTCTTGAGTCGTTTTACAGGTGGTGATCTCAATAATTGCTGTGATCACCAACTTATCTACAGGGTGATTTCAGGAAAGAATTTGAAAATTGTGAAATTGGATTTCTTGTTTCTGATTTTTATTTTTTTTCTTATAAAAAACAGATTTATTTTCCTGCAGGTTGGGCACTCTATTGGTTCATATATATCTGTCGAAATGTTTAAGAGGTCTCCAGAGAAGGTGATAACATTTGTTAACTACTCATTTGTTATGCTACCGTCCGTAGAATTTCTGACTATGGAGAACCTGTTCGCTGACATAGTTTTCGGAATTGTAGGTGAAATATTGTATCGGAATATATCCATTTTTGGCGCTAAACCCACAATCCAGAAAGCAGTATATTATTGGGAAGATTGCAGAGTAAAATTCTTACTTTGTTATGAATGACAATACCTTTGATTATGTCGTATACATTAGAGGCATCTTCTCTGCTTCATCCACATGCAATAGACAGTTATTATACTGCATGTTTTCCCTGTTAGCTGGTACTTGTTGGTTGCATTATTTTATTTAAAGCCTACTTGAGCTGGTGTCTGTTAAGCTGTGTTGATTTCACTTGAGAAAACTGACAGTCAATGAATTGTTTTTAACCTTTTATTTGGAATTCTCACTTGGTCCTAATGTATAATGGTTGGTCCTGCTATAAACTCATTTAATCATATTAGTGGTGACAATCTAACATAAGGCATTGATAGAGATTAAAATCACAGAATTGTGTGTTTCAGGTCCCGTATTCTATGTGTTGTCTTCAGCTTTATTGTTGCGCTCGTGGGTTTGTTGCCTATCCGACTGTTGAGGTTAATTGTGACCACATTCCTTGGGAAGTTCTGGTCAGCTACTGCAGTTGACGCTGTTTGCTCTCACTTGGTAAAGGTAAAGGTTTGTCTTGTAATAGATTGATGAAGTTGGCTCCTTAGGTCATATAATATTTTCCGAAAAGTCATCAACTTTTTCTTTTCTTGCACACGCTATTTCTTATTATCAAGGAGCTTCTACCAATGTTCTACTGATTTAACTATTTTACCACTATCAAACCGTGTGTTTTTCGTGAGTGTGTGCGTAAATGCGCACATTTGTTTTGAATCTTTTCCATCAACATTTCATTTGTGTACTTGCAGTACCATACCATGCGAAATGTCCTCTTTATGGCAATGACAGAATTCAGAAAGGTAAAACTCTTGCTTTTTGTAAATTGAAGATGTTAGTTGTAATTGATGGATTACAAATATTAATTTGAAAATAACTGTAGTAATTGACCACCACAGGGTGCCATCATGTGGTTTTATAAATGGAAGTAACGTTAGCGTATGATATTCTCTTACAAATATTGCCTCTTCAGCTTCAGCAAACACCAAAATTGCTGCATAGTTCATCTAGGAAAGTTAGAACTGTGATAAACATACTTGTGCTTACCGTTGGCCTTCAATGTCAGCTTTCAGAAACACCAGATTGGGCATTCATGAGGGAAAATCAACACAAAATTGCATTTTTGTTTGGCATTGATGATCACTGGGGTCCACTGCAAATGTTTGAAGAGGTAATTTAATAAGTTCCTTAAATTTTTAATTGATTTGGGTTCGGAATTGTTATTGTAGTTCTTCATGCAGTTGAGTGTGTTGCAATTTGGTTTTGGCCATTCTTTTACTTCTGCTTTTGGCATTTTTCCAATTTGACTATCTGGGTTTACTTGGTGTTTCTGTGGTCCCAGATTTCCAAGCAGATTCCAGATGCTGCTCTATCAATTGAAAGAGAGGGCCTCACTGATCATGGTTTTTGTTGTACTGAGGCCGGTTCATTGTGGGTTGCCGAGCATGTAGCAAAGTTGATCAAGAATCAAAAAGCATCACAGTAATTACCCGGCCCGGCCCACCAAGTTCCTCTTTAGGATGCAAAGATTAGACTTGCAATTGGATGCATAATAAGTCAATAAAAGAGTGTATAGTACACTTAATTGTTGCTTGGTTGGTTATACAAGAGTCTAGAGACAACAAATTGGTTTAAGCTGCCTGCTTTGTATACTTTAGCATTTCTGCGTACCTTTAAAAATAAAACTATTTATACCCCATTTACTAATATATTAACGAGATAGTTTCAAAATGCTACGTTGTTAGATTGTGAATTTAGACTTTGCATTGAACCTTAATAAGGAATATGTATGATGTATGGTTCAATTAATTGTGCAAATGAGCAGTGACTATTGCAGATATGGGTTAAGTCAGTTGGTTAGGATAGTAATTTATTACACTTAAATTTGTGTCTCCCTCCTTAAAAATTAGGTTAATTTAAAATAATTTAGATTATTGCTTATATATTAATAAAAAATTAATAATCGACAAAGATCATGATGACTGGGAGACAGCAAATCAATGACATATCTTGATATTCTTCTTTTGGCATCAAATTGTGCGGTGGAGATGAAGCTGTCCTGAAATAACCTGACAGAGCAGTCATGGTAGCATGTAGGGACCCTTCAGGAGTTCACATGCAGACTTTATAGAGAGACCCCTCCCTCCCCCCCAATCCAAATTAGTCAAATCCCTCATCCCAACTCCCTCAGACACCACCCTCTCACTCCTTCAGCAACTCAACCCTTCTCTCTCTCTCTCTCTCTCTCTCTCTCTCTCTCACAATGCCTACAACCAGAAGAAAGCTCCTGAACAAAGTTACAGTGGACATAGGTTGCAGCAACTGCAGAAAACCAAAACTCTTCCACATATTCCATCCAAAGCCAAAACCCACCACAACCCAAAAACAAAAGTACCACCACCATAACAATTTCTCTTCATCTTCGAGCTCATGCAACAAAGTCTACAAAGCCAACAACAACGCCACCACATTCTCTCCAAACACAGACTATGCTCCATTTTTGGACACAGAGGTCAAGCCAAAGAGCGCAAGAGCCGTCCAAGGTTTTGGGAGAATTGGCAACGAGAGTGTGGCCGTGGAGAAAGACTCAGGCGATCCTTACTTGGATTTTCGACACTCGATGCTCCAAATGATACTGGAAAACGAAATATACGCAAAAGACGATCTCAGAGAGCTTCTCAACTGTTTCTTGCAGCTCAACGCACCTTGCAACCATGGAATTATTATCAGAGTTTTCACTGAGATCTGGAATGCTGTTTTCTCAGTGAGGTCGTCTGGTTCAACAATGCTGCATTTTCCTCGCAAGTCACGTGACTACTAGATAGCTAATGCACGTGCAATGGCATTGGAGTTCCCACTACAAATATCATGTTGAGATCCCTTATATAAAAGACAATGTGATTCCCTCAAGCCATTAATGTAGGTCTTGTAAGATTGTGGTGCATGCAATGTAAAGAAAGATTTTCCATGATTCAGTCGTATGGAATATTGCTTTTTTACTTTTGTCGTTTTCTTTTTTGCCACTTCCCTAGAGTACAAAATAATCTTTGACCCAAAAAAAGAGTACAAAAAAAATTAAGCAGATAGAACATATTTTAGTGGCACATCTGAAATTTTACTACACATAAGTTAAAGTGTGGTTATCTTTTAGTTTTGAGTCGAATTTGCCGGCTGATGTGGTTGAAAAATGGTGCAATATGGCTAAGGGTGCAAGTTGGATTGGAAAAGTCGATTTGGTTATGAAATTTCTTGTTGAACTAAATATAATTTCATGACTAAATAGACATAGACAAATGATTTTATAAAGGATAGCAACATCTAATAAGTATTAGTATATAATAATTTTCAAGCTTATTACAATATGAGTTTTTAATTTTGAGTCAATTTTAATCTTTTAATGGTTATGCATGTTTATAATTTTCAACTAGTTTTTGAAATTTTTCCAAAAAAAATTCAAAATATGTAAATTCTAAAATTTTTCATAAATTCTGAAAATTCCAAGTTAGAATGGATAGTGAAATTTCAAAATTTTATGAAACGAAATTGGAATAGGATTTTTATTCTAAATTTTTTTATTGGAATTAGAATCTCCCAATTTCGATTCGATCCGTCAAAAATCAGCCCTAAATATTGCAAGTGGCTGATTGTAAGTTTTCATTAGAGTGGACTTAGGATTTGATAGAAGAGCTCAAGGAAAAGAAGACTTGATGTATTGTCCCTAGGATTGTAAGTTGGGTTGGTCAAAACAATGGCCAAGTTTCAAGAAATGAGCATTGTTGGGGGGTGAAAGATAGGCATTGGGATTTGGATTATAATTATTAGACAAGAGTTTGGAGGTGGTGAAAGACAGTTGGTTTAAGATTTTTTATATGGAGGAGGAGAGATGAGAATAGAAATCTCTATATCTGACATCTTACATTTTCCAAGGCTCATTATATTTTGGCTGCCTCTAGGTTATTATTAATAATCACACTTGCAAGTTGGCCTTCGATCTCTCTCTGTCTCATCTGGCCTGCTCTGACATCCTTTTCTCCTCTTCTCTTCTGCCAAGTTATATTTCTAGAATTTACACTCCTTTACTCAGGATGGTTTTGAAACTAATTAGACGTTTATGAATTAAATCATCGGTACAAGAAGAATTTATATGTAACAAGGAGGATGTTACTATGATAATATTTTAAATTAGTGAGAAAGTGAAAACGCATAATAATACGTGATTGATTTAAAATATCGCTATAGTGATATTTCTGTGTAAGTAAGTTCTTCTCCATCAAATAGGGATGGACAAGCCACGATAATGAAGACCCACTTGACTCTATTTGTAACAACAATTTATACCCAGATCACCACACCAAACAACAAAAAGGCACAAAGATCCAACTTGGTTATGCTTTGGAGTGTCAATTACAGTTGCTTGTGTGCCTCTCTATCTCTAACCATTCCATCAAAGCCAAGTTAGATTTCCAGTTGAGGCAATAATATTATATATCTTCTCTCTGGCCCAGAGAAAGTCGATCATGAAAGATGTTCCCCACTATCAAAGAAAAATAAATAAAAGATCTGATAATATTGACTTTATGTGTATAAGTAATTATTGAAACAAACTCTTGATTTAATGATGTTACAATTTATACTTGGCCCAAGAATTGTAAATTGCTACAAACAAGTGAATTCAATTTAATTGTTCATAATGAGGATTTAAGGGGAGAGAGAGCTGGACAGAGTCATGATGGATTGCTTTCTATCTTAAATATTTCCACAAGCATCAAGATTCCCTCAGCAGATAGATTTGACTTATCCTTCTCAAAGTAGACCACATTCAATTCTTACATTGATGATGCAGCTACAATATTGAAATTGCTGTGTGAGAGAGATGGAAGATGATGGTTAATGTTGAATTTAAGAGAGCATGTATTTCCAGCAGAGTTAAAATTGAATAAACAAAGTGAGTGAAAATGAGTTCTGAATATTACACTCTTGAATGTATTATAGTTTGTGACTGGCTATGGTCTATATACTTGTTAGAGGTAGGTCTGAATTTTTTTGGTTACATTGGAAGGAAAGAAACCATGAGTGTCATCATGCCAAGCAGGGAAGAAGGAGGAGGGCCACAACCATTGTGATAACCCCGCTCAACGGAGGTCTGAATTTAAATATCAAGAACAACAGTTGTGAAATTAAAAAAGAAAAGATGCATAAGTAAATTTGTTGGAAAGCTCTGGAATGATCAAATAAAGCATGGCCAACAGTGCTAACTTCAATTTTAGTATCCTAAAACATAGACAAACAACATCCCTTCAACTTTGTGTGGAACCAAGTACTCTAATTTCTAACTGGATATGGCAATTATATGAATCCCTTTCGGCACTTTTCAAGACCAATAGATTGTTGAAACATTTTGATTTGGGGCATCAAAATGTGAGACTGACATGTAAAAGTGGTACATAGTGGGAACCATGAGGAAGAGGGAAGATAAGGGGAATGACATGACAGGTCACCTCTCTTCAATCTGAGAAACGCCATTGCTCCAATCTTGTTCCTTAAAGGCTTGCCCCTAAGTTGACCTCTCTGGGAAAGTTTAATTTCTAATCTTTGCTTTTGGGACATTTTGGGGTTTTTAAGTCACTTTAGGAAGGCTGAATTCCAATTATTAGTGACTCTTGTAACTTAAAAACCCTACCAGGTTGTGGATTAAGTGTTTGGCTGTCCTTTGGCTCAATATCTGGTACACAGATCACAAGTGCGGGCATACCAGTTTGCTATTCTAACTGTAGAAGTTGGAAGATTTTCAACTGCTCAAATGGCACGTTTAGCTAAGTTTTTTTTTGTCAGGAAGAGGGATTGAACTTGGATGCAAGGAGGCAGACACACTATCGTTAGCCAATTGACCGAACTCATGCCTATAATTTCTCTAAACCTATTGATTAAAAGCTTAATTGGTGCCACTGAAGCTTGGGCCCGATTGAACATAGCCCTTTCCCAGAATGATAGAGATATGAGAAGCCTCTCTTCATTTTCAATCAAGCTACCAAAATCCAAATATTACTAGTTGAATAAAATATGTGTTCACTATGCATCTCTTCATCCATATTTCCAAGTAAAATTAGAAATCCCACAATCTAATTTTACTTTTATGTAACTTTTTGTTTCATTATGTTGGTTTTTCCAAGCATTTGGTTTCATATAATGACTAACAGACCCTAACTTTTCATTATGTTGGTTTTTTCTATCTTCCAAGTTCCAATCCTTTCAAAATCTTGGGAAAAAAGAACTTGGGATCCCATAGATTACTTATCCCCCTTTCTTGGCTTTTGTTTTTGGTAAAGAGGTAACTTCTTTCCTATCCAACCAGTTTCATGGTTGCTTTTTTCTCCTTTACCAAGCATAGTGTGTTTAGGGTTTCAATGATCTTTCTGCATGAACTTAATGAAAAGTCACGATTCAAGTGAGTAATGGTCCTAATCGAATCCCTGTTTGGAGCTCTGTTGATGTCAGGGGGTGTTTATGGGACAAAGCTTTACAAGTTTCTTTATGTCAAGTCGAAAAAGCCCAATTAAATGCAAATGGCTGTCAAGCCATGCACCGAATGGATTGATTGATATGGGCCGTGGTTGGTAGTCGGTATAAATAAGCCTCTTCTCCATCACATCCTGCTCCCATTTAAGGTGGCCTTAAATAGACTTCAATGACTGGTCCTTCAAACACGAGAACTACCATGCATTTGAAAGCAGATGGTGTCTCACTCCAATATAAAATTACTATCAAATTTTCAAGGTACATGTTGCCAACTTTTCTCAATATAACATGTCAGTTTATCTGATAATAAGTAAAAATACGGATGCATTTTAATCGCCCTTTTATTAAAAGGGTGAATTCTTTAATTTAAATTGTTGAAAATTTCGTAAGAACACATTTCTTATAATAATTAAAAAAAAGAACCAACATCCATTGTTTTTATGGGGATACTCTAGTAATAAAGGGAAAGAACAACCCATGATTGAGATCTTAAAATTGTTACCACTAAAAAAAACATTATGTGACAGATTGTTTTCATCCCTAGGAGAAGAAAAAATGCCAAGAGAGTGAAATGTGGGATATGCATATGGTGTCTTGACCCATGAAGCCCAATCAATGCAAAAAACGACACAAAGCTCAAGTTGAAATGAAGACAGCAGACACCAACTTCAATACTCTTTTTCTCATCACAATTTTCGTGTAAATTAAATTTTTCTCGGAAAATGAGGGTCTCCTTGGTGCTTAGGGTTGGGTAATTATCTCACTAATTACCAAACTAAGCATTAATTAGTTTCTAGGGAAGCATGTGTTACGATTGATTTCCTCCAAATTTGACAAGTTAAAGCCTGCAGGGTGTTTGTTTCTTTGTCTGGAACAGTAGTCTGATCAAGTGTAGCCAAGCACAGTCTAAAACTAGTGAGACCTATTTGCCGATGTAGTCTTGTGGCACCCTTGATTTATTTTGACCTAAATCATTGCCATCCACTTATTTATTTATTTATATTTAAAAAGCCAAGCACTTATTTTATTTTTGTATGGTGATTGCCATGACATCCACTTACTTGACTCTCTCTATGGATATCGCATGGCTGATGGCACCCTAAGAAAACAAGATTATAATTCAAATGTCATTGTCAGAGAGAAGAGAAAGTTAAAAATTTTAGATTTATGTAAAAATAATAATAATTCAGGAGGTATTGTGAAAACACAAAAAAATTTATGAGATGTCAGTGTAAATAATTCGATGACAAAAACTTTAAGAAACCAATTCCATCTAGTCTGCTTAATGAAATTTTCCATTCATATCTTTATCCTAAAGTTTTTAAAAAGATTATATATATGTGTAACTTCTTCACCTCTAATTTTGAACTGGCGGAAATTCTTATTTCTTTGAACATTTTTTTTGTTTTCAATATGGTCTAAGGACGTTTGCCTCATCACAATTCAGAGAAAACAAAAACAAAAAAGATGACATGGTTGGTGGTACATATGATTGCACCAAGACATATATTTATATATAGCGATGGCCGTATTAGTATAAAACTTAATTTGCTAATGTAATCAATCATCCTAAATGATTAAATTAAGCACATTATCTGCCATTGCTTGTCGAGGTGAGCTATTAAAATAATTGAGTGGCACGAGGTTTAGAAGCTTCGCCGCTTGGGCAAGAATCTTGCCTCAGAGATTGAAGAGGCATCTACGCTGAGCCAAAAGACTCTCGAACCATGGAACGTTGACTAATTTTCCACCTATTTACTGCCTTTAAGTAACTTTTTTTTCTTTTTCTTTTTTATTCCAAATTAAGAGACCTGAAAGTTAATTTCTCCATATACCTCCTATGTATGTGTTCTTTTATTTTCCTTCCACTAATTAAAGTAAAACTTACATTTGATATAGGAATAATTCTCTGGTACGAGAAAATGACATGTTATGTTATGAAGAATACTATCATAATGAATCGTATATTCAAACAGGAGTCTAACTGCATAATTAACGGTTTAAATTACACAATTGCGCGGATAACAGTTTTGTAGCTACTCCTTCCTTATTTGGTACTGTGCTATATATAAATAGCAACCATTAGATTGTCACTTGAAGATTGCACTAACAAGACATGCACATAACAACCAAAAACCAGTATGGAGAAGATAAATATAGGATTGGGTTTAGCTTTTGTTGTTCTTATCCAGCTTTGGATTTAACCTTGAGCTGTTCCTTTACACCACTGAAAAAATACTGACATTCTCCTATATCACCCTAAGAATATATGTCACCTTCTTGTTTTTTCCTACAACACCTAGCAAATGTGCAGAAGAGAGAAATTCAAATTATTATATGGGCAGGGATATGATGATAAGGTCCCCAAAAAAAGAGAAAAAATAGGAGAGCAAGCAAAATTATCTATCTGAAATTATTTTGGACACCAGAAAGCTGAATATGGCAATTGCAGGTGGCTTGTTTTTTCTCTTCTTAAACTTGTACTTAAGTGACTCTCAAAACCATGTTCATGTTCTCAACAAACAAAAATGAACGCAATTTTACAGTGTTTTTTTTTTGGGGTTCCGACGATAAATGATTAAATTGTGCAGGTGCAAGGAAATGAGTGTTAGGACCACGCCAAACTTCAGAGCTGGAATTGTAGCTATCATTGATAATGACCCTCCATTTCAAGCAATTCAAAATCAACGGCTCTGATTGCTTCCAATTCCGGAGCTGGTACTCCCATGTGGATTACACACAGTGATAGTGGTGGATGTTTGCTCAATCACAATGTCTACACTTGTTCAAGTGTGGTCAGTTGCAGAAGATCATCCCTGCAAATTTGTGTTACATTGTTTTTTTAGGACTGAACAAAATATTATATACTTTAAAAAAAAAAGAGAGAGATAAAAAGCCATAAGTTGCTGCTGCCCACATGGAGCTTAGTATATTTCATATAATAACAGAATGCCGTTGAAGCAAGCTATATGGCTCCTAAATTTTGAGTACCTCAAATTTCATGGTATATTTTATCACCAATTTGATGATGTCTTCACGGTCCACAAAAAAATTGTTAATTTGTCTCATGTGTTAAAAGATTCAATTTGCATTAATTCCAAGTAGGACCAAAAGGGTTTCTTGAAATAGCAAACTACGACTTACATCAACAAAATTAAATTGCTGATCACGTTTCTTATAAAGTTGAAATATATCCACTTAGGTAAGTAGATAGATAGTAGTTAGAGTTTAATCATGTGAGATATATAATGTGACACATATAGATCTCAAATCCGTGAAAAATGTAATCAATAAATATGATAGCTGCAACACTATTTAGTATTGAAATAGAAAATAACCCATGTTAGATTATCTTACTATGCATCGGGAAATGGAAACTGCAATCCACACACGGTTGCAATCTCCACACGAATCTGGAAGAGAGAGAGAGAGAGGAGAGAGGAACATGAGAGTCATCAAAAGGTTTCACTATCATAATTTCCACTAGTAGTATACATATATTTTCCATTGAATCAAAGCACCTAACTAAGCCTAAGATGAAGATGGCGAAGCTTCATCTTCTTCATGAATCTGATCTTCCTCAGCTTCAAACAATGAAGACAAACAAGGAGTGCTTTCAGATTCTTCCTCAGGCTCTATTGATGAGACACAAGGAATAGAAGAAGATGATAAAGAAGAAGTACTAGCAGTACTGTTATAAAAATTAGATAAAGGAGAAGAAGGAGAACTAATATTACAAGAACAAGAACAATTAGTAGAACCAATACTAAAAGCTAGACCTACCAAGAGATCAACAAAAGCTCCAACAATATACCCATGATTGCTTTTCGCATTGACCCTCAAATACCAACACAAAAGCTCTTCAAGATGATCCCAATCCTTCAAACCATGAGCCTCCACCATTTCCTCCATGGATTTCCTAAAATCCAAAATGGGGTCTGGAGAGTCCATTGACAAAACCACACTCTCCTTGAATGGAACAATATTAAGCTCCTCACCATCTGCTGCTCCCTTAGCCTCCTCCTCCATTACTATAGAGCTTGTTTCACCTGCCTTAGGCTCAAAGAAGAGCCTCTCTGACCTCAACCCTTTGATCACTGTCTCAACTGGATCCAAACCTGAGTCGTCAGAGGCTGTGGAGAAGCTTGGACATGACTCAGATGAGTTGGTGAAGAATGAGTCTGGTGTTTCTATCACTTCTGTGGTGCTTGTGTCAAAGTAGGCTGAGTTTATGGTCTTGAAGATATCATTGCCTGCTCTGAAAGAGAGGGTTCTGGGTTGGGAGCAAGAAGGCCAAGGCCATGTTGAAGAAGAAGAAGAAGAATATCTTGATGCCTCTGTGTTCTTGGAGAGAAAAGGGAGCTTCATTTTCTTGCCCATCTCTCTCTCTCTGATTTTGAGAAATGAGGGTTTCAAAACTTTCAAATGAATTTTGGAGCTGTGAAGTGTGGCATTAATGGCCAGTCAGAGAGAGGGTTGTAGGGGGATGAAGATTATTTAAAGAAGTAATGAGACAAAGGAAAAAATATATAAACAAAATGGGAGTTGGGGAGGGGAAGTTGGAATTGGGAGAGGAAACTAGTGGGGTCTTTTACTCTATTATATGTCTGTGTATATATTTCTGTATTTAAAACAACTTTAAAGTAGATGTTTTCAGTTGAGCTCATTGAATATAATAGTACAGGTGTTAAGTAGAGCTTTTAATTCTTTAACAGTCTTTTACCAATGGTTATAGCCCGATGAAAAAAGAAATTGATTTGCATATCAGTGTTTTCAATTTCAAATTCTCGTTGTACATTGATAGTGTGTGTGAAAAATATCTTTATCTTTGTAATTTAGACTATCTCTTGTATTGAAAAATTAAAAAAAAAAAAATTCCTGTAATCCTTTTAATTGACCCAAAAGAAAAGAAAAAAGTCTTCTTTTTTTTTTTTTTTCAATTCCCACAAACCTATCATATGATTTTGATCTCTATAACTAAGTGAAGTTACTTTAGTTCTTATAGTATCAATTGTTGCGATTTAAAGTGATTTACCAAGAGTTGCCAATTTTAGAACAATGGCTTCATTTCGTCCTCCTTTTATATTTTATAATATGAAATTTATACATGTGTTACATATGTTTAGATGTGTAAAAATACCTTACACACAACATTCACGGGCTAATTAATATATTATATGAGTTAAATCCAAATTTGAAACTAATTACTACTCAAAGGATTATATAATTTATTTTTATATGCACAATACTCTTGTGATATTCTCTCTTGTTGTATTGTATGTTTTGTAGGAGCACAATGGGCAATCTTAGTTGTGAGATCTTTCAGATCAACACTTGATCTGCTTTTTTTTTCCTTTCCCTAAAGAAAAAGCATTTGGACGGAAACTGAAGTTAAAAAAAATAAAATAAAAATTGTGAAGAAAACAAAAGAAAAATAATCTATCCACAGTATTTTCTCTTTCCTCTTGGTTTAAGAAAATTAACTTTAAGGCACCAAGATCACAATATCAAGAAAAGATTTTGCTTAAATGAGATTTTAGGTCTCTTTGGCTGGCTTCAGCTAATATGGGAATTTGGCGGCTAGGAAATTTTGTATTTTATACAATTCTTCTGCATTATAGATTTTTATACGGCAAGGAGAGAGAGAGAGAGAGAGAGAGAGAGAGAGAGAGAGAGAGAGAGAGATTGAAACTTATTGTTATGATTTTGGAGTTATTACACCGGTGGTCACGTATGGCCCCTCTAGTAGCTAGCCTCACTGCTGAGACACTGAACAAGTTATTAATCTATGTGTTGATGATTTCGTCATTTCAAAATCACTCTTAAATTATCTCATACATTCCTCATTTATGAGCGGCTTAAGAAGGTGGGAAGTGAAATATATCTTGTTCAATGTATTTATTCCAACTTTCAAAAAAGATAAAAATAATTTATAACTCAAGTGATCAAAAGTATTTACTTCGAACATCACACACTGTGTTCGCTTGTCTAAAAGTAAAAATTAAACCTCACAACAAGAAGATATGTATAATTAGTTAAAGCTGGAGGGAAAAGAGATGAAATTCAAAATTGATAGGCATGTGGGGATGAATATCATGTGGAAGTATGTAACTCCAAGTCACGTGCCCTCCCAAGCATTACAGAGAGAAAGATTGAGACCCTTGAGAGAGACTCATTTATTACCCTTCCCTATTTCATGGATTGGTGGGATTCTGATCTCTGCTATCAGCATAGAGAGAGAGAGAGAGAGAGAGAGAGAGAGAGAGAGAGGGAGAGAGAGAGAGGGGGCAATAGCTGCCAATTGCCATGGCATGAGTTCTGTGAACCCTTCAATTTATTTGCGTGTTTTGTTTCTTCTAAACCTCCAAAAGTAAGTCACATCCTTTAACTTGAAGCTCATCTTTGTATACAATTCATAGATTCAATCAGTAGTCAATCCTAGGGTTCACATCTATTGATCTTCTTGACACGTCATCCCCATCACTTTCTAGTACTATATCAAATAGTACTAACATATAATTGTGTAGATAATTTTTTGGACGTTATGTTGCTACTTTGTTTATATGAACACATATTCAAAGGCGGATGAAATAATTTTGTCCAACAAGTACACGAGGAAGGAATATTGCCAAAAACAATTTACACCAATTTTTCAAGTTCAATTAACAAATTGTGGGGATGATGACTTTGATTCAGGCGGCATGTGACCCCGTGGGTTTAAGGTGATTTTGTCCCTATACGTATTTAAACTTCAAGTAACCAATAATTCAAATATGTAGTCCAACAATATAACATGTTAAATTATCTGTACAATAACACGATTCTTGATTTTATTATATCGTAAAAACAATTGAAAAGTATAGAGGATAGGAGATCCAATTTTGTGATGCATAGTTCTCAATTCCATTTTCAGTAAGCATCGAAGGGTCCATTGCATTAATCTTGATTGTGTAGTTGCCCGGTGGTCCTTTAACCATATCCACAGAAAGCTTTAACCTAAAAATCTGCTCCTCAGCTCATAAATATTAGAAATAAGATGAGTATCATTTACCAACACCAAGCAACACAACAATATACAGCGCAATTATATACCCCACCTTGTTCACGCAGTATCTTGTGACTCAGCCCCCATCTTTTAGATTCTAATCTAATCAAGTGACATTGACAGACTCAAAGTGTTAAAAGGACTAAACATTAGGCAGAGCAGGAAAAGTGCTGTTTCTTCATATAAAGCAAAATCCAAACTATTTTACCATGGACAGTCGCCCACGGACGAGTAGGAGACTGCCGGCTATTGGTGCCTGAGATCCCACATGTATCAACGGCCGGTAACTACCCACTTGCGTGTTGATGACTGACCCGAACATTGCTCAAAATAGTTTGCATCGAGTTCAGAACTGGGGTATTCGCACAAGGATTAATGTTCTAAAAAGTTTTATGTGGAGGTAAGGTTTGTGTGGAGGACCACCTTATCCCTCATTCCTTGTCTTATGGGGACCAAAGATTACAGCTTGCGGTCTGTCCCTAGGCGCACAAGAAATACAAGTGCACATGCAGTTTAGGTAAATTGCAGGTGGTTTTGCCTTGTGAAAGAAATGGCTTAGATTAGGAAACTGCACTTTGCTCCCTTGATTCTAAGTCATGGTGCATGTGGTGGCTCAACCATAATTTCTCAAGTACTCAATCAAAGAAATAGACCAATCATCACATAAAAAAAGAAATAGACCAAACATAAAGAACTAATGTCTTATAGTAAAGGAGAACATGAGGGCATCAATCATTGGGGCCAGGATGGTCTCTGCTTCCACACAAAAATGTGGCTAAATCAAATTTTCATCATCGTCAGGATTAGTACAAGCTTTTTTATACTAAACATTCATAATGTTCTTTTTATGTCTGTCTTTGGATGAGAAACAGAGCAGAAAAATTCACTAGAGAGGCAAAGGTCCTATGTCAAGGTGGGGCAGTGTCTTGTGCTCCCCAAAAATATTCAACTCAATAAGGTGATCTTTACCTATAATTATTGAAAACTTGATTTTGATTTAGTACAAAATTTCCCTATTTCCCTAAAATCTAAAGAGATTTCAGGATAGCCTATCCAGTTCACTGTTTGCATGCTTCGATTGACTCTGGTTTAGAAACAAGTTGTAGGTTGTTACCTTTTTACATGCAATTTTCGTCCATGTCCACAGACATTGCCAAGTTACAAGCTTCAGTAACGCTGCTTGTCGACCACATCACAGCCTCGATTCCTGAGCCATCCTCCACATTCGTTGTTCTATCCGGTTCATTCACACCTTCTCCACAGGCTAGTCTCCTCCCAATCCATCTATTGATCTCAAGTTCTCAAGCCACCCAGGCCTTCCATCATCTTCTGTGGGGACGTTTATGGTTCAGTCCAAACCAATTTTTTCTGCGAGATCCACACCCAAACCACATTATACCCAACATACGATGGGTTCTCCTCTGGTGGACGCCACTATCCCTCCCCCACCGCTCTGACCACACAAACATAACATCGTACACATAAACTTGGATTTTGACCACACCTAATACTGCTCCCGACTTAGATGGTCACGTGATTCTACTCTCTTTGTTGATTGGATATCCACTATGGAAGATTATTTTGAATGGTATATGCTATGTCCAATGCACAACGGATCCAGTTTGCCAAACTCAAACTGGTAGGAGCTGAAGGCTGCTAAGCACCATCTTTAACAACTGGGACAACCCCCCTGTGATTTTATGGGATGAGATGAAATTGAAACTCCGAGAACAATACCTTCCCATCTTTTTATCGTCACTAATTGTTAGATCAATTATGGACTTTTTTCCAAGGTACTTCTACTGTCCGGGAATATTATTCTCGCTTTGTGGAGTACAAATTGCGTTCTGCCATGCAGGAAGAGCTCACATTTACAGTTTCTCGTTTTATTTATGGCCTCCGGGATGATCTCAAACACAAGGTAAGTAGGTCACATCTGGATGGACGCCTATTGCCAAGCCTTGGAAGCTGAGATATATTTGTCGCCACAACATTCAGACTATGAAAACGGAGGACCATCTAACCCTCCTACACCGACACCTAACAAATGACCGACTGTTTTCACTAATGCTCGTATTGAATGTTTCCATTGCCATGTCAAAAAACATATTGCCTCTTGTTGTCATCATCAAACTTTAATTATCAGCACTCATGCTGGTGAGCCTTGTGAGAATGTGGAGCCTCTCGAAGGTGTCTATGATCCATGCATCAACGATTACTGACCCTAGTCTCCTATTATTCATACTAGTAGTCGTCGTCGCCGTTGTTAATTTACAATTTGTGGCTGATGCAGGAAGCATAGAACCTAAATTTATTAGTTTTCTTACGTATTTGTTAGTTTCCTAGATTCTCTAGTTTTCCAATTTCTAGTAGGATTTCTACTTTTCCAGATTTCCATATTTCTAGTTTTAAGTTTCCTATTTTATTTGGGTTAGGATTTTTGATTAAGTAAGAGATTTTTATCCTATTATTTTTAAGTTTTAGTTTGCTATAAATACCCACATGTAATTCTTTAAAATTCAGATTTGAATGTTGAGTAACCTTTTCAAGAACTCTCATATCTCTTCCCTTTCTTTTGTCCCTTCAATCTATATTTTCTTCTTCTCAATTTATATTTTCTTCTCTTCGATCTCTTATATTCTTCTCTATTCTATTGTTTAAGTGCTTAATCTAATACCTACGGGCTGTACTACATCACCTCGCCTTTGATCATGATCATGAATGGTTCTTCAGAGAGAGGATCCACAGCGCAGCCAAACATCTTTCTTCACAACTAGTCTCATCCATTTAATTCCAGCATTTGTCTAATCTGGCAAATGGAGAGATAGGATCATTAATCAAATATCAAAGACAATAGAACACTAGTACCAAGTGCCACAACTGCCTCGTACGTTGATAAAAAAACATTTTAGATAATATCAACAGCAGCCCCACCTTGAATTAGAGTAGTGCAACATTGCCATCAACACTGAATTAGTGTAGTGCAACATTGCCATCAACATTGGGCAATTGTTGACCCACAATGACAGAGACCAACCACCCTCATCCCCCCATTTTATCCCCACCCAGCCCACATGTGGCTCCAACATTTTGTATTTCTTTTTCTTTCTTTCTCAAAGTCAACATAAGTGCCACAGAAGCAAAACATTTCAGTTAGGCTTCATGCCACAGGAGCAAAAACCCTGCTACAAGTCTAACCCAACCCGGCTAACCCGAACTTAGGATTAAAATAACCATGTCTTCCAATATGCCAAACCCAAAAGTACTGCAAATTCGACAAGCTCCAGTAAAAGTATATCCCGTTTACCTAAATCGAATACTGCTAACCTACCATGACAATCAGTGACAGTCCGCAGATATCTTTTCCCCTTTTAGAAGAGAGGGTCCGGGTTACTGTAATCTCTGCAGCACATGCACAATTTTGGGATGTGTATTATTACCATGTCATCAATCATTTTTCACCCTTTGCTCACTTGCATTTCCAGATGACAAAGCATGTAGCGGCTGAGAAACAAATAAGCATGAAACTTGGCTGTACAAACACTCTAAGTGCACCAGATATACCAGGCACTAATATTATCCAGTACCTGCGTTGCATGTGATGTGATCGCTAGCAGGACTCAGTTAGCAACCAGAATGGATATTATCAATGATCAGCAAAGACCACAGTAACCAACATAGTCACACTGCACACAGATACAAAAACATACATGGAAAGATCAATTAGAAGAATGTATATTTTTCTTGATGGGATCCAGCTCCTCTGCATTTCCACACAAATGCAGAAAGCCAGTTGAATCCAAACAACAGATCCCCATGTGACACATCCGAATTCAACGGGCCAGCACCAAGTGGTGGTTCAACTTCAAATTCTACAACTGGTCCCACACAAATGGAGAAAGCCAGTGGAGATTCTTTTCCAACTTCATTGATTTGACAATTACAATGCAAATTTTTCTGGATATATTTCCTATGCAAATGGACAAGGCCAGTTGAAAACCAAAGATAGATCCACATGGATTGCGGCCCCAATTCAATGGGGCCAGAAACATGTGATGGTCCAGATTAGAGAACTGATCCTTCTCATTTGATGTAGAGGTTGAGAGGATCACTTTCCATCTTAAAGGCCTAATGGCTCTGCAAAACAGTACAAATTTAATTGATGGGTATTAAAAAGCAAAAGACTCTACCCAAACGAATCTTATTCTAAGTAATAACAAAACCCAATCAAATCCACTAGAAATGGCTTGAATTATAACAAAACCTGAACTTCTGATCAGAAGAACAATAGAAAACCCCACAGATATGAAAATAAGTAATTAACGCAATGGTTTTTGTAATTCTCAAAAGGGTAATGATTTCCCCACTCCAATTTTATCCACTTACACTCCTTTTTTAGTTATAAAATGGAGTGTAAGTGGATAAACTTGGAGTGGGGAAATCACCACTCTTCTCAAAACTGCTGCCAATTGTTAATCTTTCCATTTTTGGTAAAAGTAGCTTACGGTTTTCATAATTAAGTAATCTACTAAGAAGCATAAGATCAAATCTAGGGTGAAGGATTCCAAGGGTGCAAGAAGGGCCACCATCATTTACCCTAGAATCAATGTTTGATTGAAGAAAACAAAAATAAAGTTTATAAGTCACAGACACGAACCTGATGTGAAGAGAATTCAAAATGGCCGGACTTCAAGATATCCACAGAAACATGTCAAGGACATCTAAGAACCATAACTCTGTAAGAAGGATACAGAAAGCAAGCAGATCATATCTGGACTAAATTTATGCTTCAGACGAACCACAGGTTACAGCTAAAACTTACACACCTCCATTGAAATTCCCACCAAAAACTAAAATGATGTTGACTACAGATTAAATGACCTGATATAAGAGCACATTTCCAAACTTCTAACCAATACACCCATACGGAAGATAACCACTAAGGGATCAGGGATGAAAAGGTAAGCTTTAAATCAAAATACAATCACTGCCTAAGCAGATGTCATGCCAAAAAAAATCAACCCGTTTCTTCAACTGCAACCCCACGATAGAAGGTGAAAATGAAAAACAAAAACATGGTAACAAAATCTCACACGTATACACATGCATATATGGATTGCCTCCATGCGCAGTCACAGGAGCATGTGTCTATAGATCAAAAATAAATTATACAACGTATGTCAAATGCCTTCAAGAGCTGTAGATCCTGCAAAAACCAGGCAAGTCCACTATGTCAACTTCATGTTCAATTTTTATTGTTTTGATTATCAACAAAAGGATGCATATCTATTGCAAACATATATACATATAACAAGGGGGGATACCTAAGGAAAAGGTTCAGTTCTAGTAATAATTCAAAACCAAAGGCCCCAGAAAATCAAAGAAAATTGACACAATCCTAAACCTACCATTCTTGGAAGCTGATAAGAAGGATTGGGAGCTATACAGAAAATTTTATTTTAGCTGCATTTAGAATTATAAAAATTGATGAGTTGGGCAGCATAGGGAAGCAACAATATTTTAGCAGACATTAAAATCATGAGTCACAACACAAGACCTGGTCTTAACTTCTCATGCCGATGACCACAAAATTCAGAAGGCATGTTTCATGGAAGTTAAACTCTCAACTACTGAACAACATACTGATACAGATGAAATTCAAGACCAGTTCATGATGCCACAACCTGATTTTTCTGGAGAGCAGCAGCTACTGGTATTGTAAAATAAGGAGATTAAAAAAAGGTAGTAAGTGACAAACTAATTTCTCGCTTTAGTTGTTGGATAAACAGCTTTGAACCTGCTGGTTTGATTCTGTATAACGGCTTTTAACCTGCAATACATGATACACTTTTCATTAGTATATGACGGAAGATGATGGTGATGATAATGAAGAATTGGCTGGTAGAAACTTTAATGAATAGCCTTCATCTGCCCCCATTGCAGTTTGACAAGAATGTTCCCCACCTTCCATTTGGCAAGTGTTGGTGCAAAATAAACCTCATATTATGATGGCCAGCAGGTCACCTTATGCAAAAATTACTGAACTTACATAGCCATTTTAGTAGTCACAATAAAATCAGATTAGAACTTGGTTTGCCTGATAACAGGTGCAATACCCCTGGTAAGGTGATCAATCAACAAACAGTTCTAAATCACTATCATTTAAGTTACTTTCTATAATAGAACTCTCTCTTTCACTGTTTCCATAATGGGAACTCTTGCTTTCACTACTATTTCCACTTCTGCCACGAATCTGGAACTCTCGCTCTCACTACATTAATGGATAAATTGATAAAGGAGTCATTATTAATATTAAAGTAATGCATCTCAGATTGGATAACCTAGGTTAGTACCAGAAATAACAATTGAAAGCTGTGGTAAGGGGACAAGTCCATTTGTATGGCACACGTGAGATTTATTGACACAAAATGATTATTCATCTTCCAGTAGTTTTGGAAGCCAATATGAAACTGGAAGGAAAGAGCAGGGGTGATAATGGTATTGGCCATACTGAAGAAGCATATAACTAACAAAGAAATTGACAGTACATGCTGTGGTCCATAAGGATTGCAAGTCCTAAAGATTACATTTATGTTGTGAAGAGAGGCTAAACGGCTGCTTGCTAGTCTTTTAGCCTTGATAGAAACCACAAGGTTGACTAGGTTTGATCATTGAGGGAGACAAACAGGTTGCTAGTAAAGTCAATATTTGGTAGAGACTGCACACTCCTGAAACATATAATGTCACACTACGTTGATTGACTTCATTAACTTGTGCCCTACTAACAACAATTGATGCCCCAACTAAAACTAGTAAGAAAGAAACAGTTCATTTGCATTTATTTGATTGTTTCCTCTTTCTTTAGAATAGAGAGGACAGCTATTAAAAGGTTTATGCGGTAAGCTCACATTACCAAGAAGGCGAGAACCTAGATATTACATATACATCTTCAAAGTAATATGTTCTTCAACATTGGAGGAAGGAGCTTATCATGTGTAATTCTGGTTTGACCTCGTCATATTCAATTCTTGATTTTCTTACCAAATAAGTTAAAGCTTCTTGCAGAATTCAATCATCTTGCAAAGTGACAACAACCGGGGTCTACACATTCCTATGACAATGACCTGAAGAAGAATTTTGAAAAGTATGAACTCATTAAAAGCTTCTTGCAGGTATTAAAAGGTTTTTGTTTTTATATACCAAGATACTCCAACTTATTTGGTAATTACTTGTATACACTCTAAAAAAGTCATTAAATTCCACACAAAGAGACCAAACTCGACAGTCACACTCCAATGATTAAGTCCTCTTCCCAAACATCTCCAATGTTCCTAACTCTACAGGCCTCCAAATGCACCAATTATATTCACAAACAAATATGGAAAATAAAAAGTAGATGAGAGTCCATAAAGAAAAAACAGAAAGGGAAGAAGTGGAATGAAATGCACAAGCAAGAGCTGCAAAGAATTTAATAAAACCTAATAATGATATTGATAAAGCCAAGTCATGTGTACAAAATTTACTTGAGTAAGAAAGAAATCTATGAGCAATAGATTTCAATGGAAATATCAAGAAACCTCTAGACCATACAAAACGCCGGCGAACTTCTCAATGAAGTCCTTGCCATCCTTGGAAAAGTAGTCCTTTCTGATCCTCTGGAACGCGTGCAAGGTCAACAAGCTATCCGATCCGGCCTGGTGGGTCTTCCCGATAACCCGACTCACGTTCAGGGTCTGGCAGATCCGGTCCAGCCCACCATATAGGCCGGCACAGAACTTCGTCAGGTGTTTCACGTCGTAAACTCCAGACCCGAAAAACACCCTCACATAATTTAAGAACTCGGGCAGCTTTTCCGGCAAGACTCGCTGAGTCAACACCTTGACTAGGTACCCAAAATCGTAAGCGCTATGGAACGTGACCCAATTTACGTCGTTGTTGCAAACGAGCCCCGATGACATCATCAGCTCGGCGAACCGCACCGAGTCGACCCCGAAATCCCGGTTCCGGTCGAAATCGATCCCCTGCCGCCGAAGCAACTCCACCGAGTCGTGCGCGTGGGGGTCTCGCGCCACGTCGAAGTCCCGGAAATTGAATTCCCAAATATACATATTCTCGGTGCCCAAATTCGGCAAATTGCCATTGCCGTCCGAGAGCGTGAGACCGACTTGAATAAGATTAAGACGATCGACGTTGGCCTTGAGCATGAGGTAGTGCGCGTCGGGTTCCCGGTGCCGGAGAGTCGGGTCGTTAGGGTCGGGTCGGACAACGACGCCCGGAAACTCGGTGTCCATTGAAATCAGCGGGTAATCGTCGATGACGGACCGGATCAGTTCGAACTCGGAGTCGAGGTTATCGGACCAGACCGACCGGGTCAGGATGCCTATGGGCAGAGGGCGCTGTGCCGGGTCGGGTGAAGACATAGCATAAGGTCGTCCAAATCAGATTGAATCGGATCCGAATCGACGATTGCTTGTTACGAAATTTAAAATAAATAAGACGACTATGATGGTGAATTTGGTTAGGGTTTGATGGATGATTTTGAAAGACGAACAAGAAAAAAGGGGGCAGTTTTATACAGAATCGATAGAAAGAGGAGATAGACGTAAGACGTGTGGGGCAAGCGTTCATTATTATTTTTGTTACTTTAAATTTTTTTGGATTTGTTGTGAGATACTATTATAAAATTTGATGGTGTTGTTGATTTGTTAATTTCCTTAATTTGTTTTTGTAGATTTGTATTAACTGATATTTAGCTAAAGTTGGGAAAGTGGTGGAGCCCCTGAAAACAATGGTGGCTGTCGTGTTTTGGCTCGTCGTTGTGCTGATGACCGTATTGACCACTGGGAGATTGACGTGCGCTTGACTCACAGTTTTGCGGTGATCTAGGGGCATTTTTTGGGGTCATAACAATAATTTCTCATCCTTTATTAGTCAAATTTGTTTTGTTTTCTTTTAGGGCATTTCCTATTAAGATGGAAGATAATATACTAAATTTATACATATTAAACGGATATTAGGACTCGAATCTAGGCCTTTCTTGGGGGACTACATTAGTGGGTCTTTTGCGATTTCCCCTTTGGTTTGATTTGATTTGCTTTCCTTTTTGGATTAAGATTTTCTTTTTTTGACCAAATAAAAAAAGAAAAAGAAAAAAGATTTTCCTTTTATATTTGCTAATCGAATTAGGTTTGGTCAGTCCTGATCTCTTGGACTACAGGGGTCCAAGAAATTTGTGGTTACTCACCGTTGGATGTAAATTCAACGGTTCACTCATTCTTGCAGTCCTTTTAAGAGACTTTTTTGAACCATTGGATTAATATCCAACGGTGAGTGACCACAATCTCTTGAACTCATGTGGTCCAAGAGATCGGGACTGTAGGTTTGGTTACTATATAAAAATTGTTTTATTATATTTAGACTTTTGTTTATTATCCATTAAATTTGAGACTTCTTTTTAACATGACGAGTATACAAATCGAACTGTATGTGATAAAAATGATAAGGTAATTGGATGAATTAACTCTTGCATTTCGAAGACTCGGCAACTATAATGTGTGATTTTAACTTGAGGATATTGACAATATTTATTGTGTCATGAGAAGTTTGTATTTGAATATTTCTTCAAGATCATGGAGCAATGGTAGTCTTCAATTATACTATAACATTTTGCATATGCGAGATTGGAAATACACAATTGACGCAGTTGCGTAATCAAAGAAGGTTAAAAGTAGTATGAAGAAAATAATTGAGAAGCCGATAATTGAAACCATGCTCGTGAATTATTTTACCAAAGATGTAAGAACTTAGGTGCTTGATGATGTAGATGGTTTCACAATAAAGAAAAAAAAACAATGGGAAGTAGGTGGTAGTTATTGAGACTAAACAACCTGAATATATGCTAGGGTCAAGAAAAGACGTGGTCGATTTCTTTGTTTGTTAACAATGCTTGTTTTAACGAGAACTCGAGGTCAAAAAAACAAAACAAAACAAAACCTAAAAAAAGAAAAAAGAAAAAAAAAAAGAGGGAGAACTCGAGGTCGATTTATTTTCAAACATTCATGTAGAACCAAAAAAGGGGAAGGGATTGACTTTGACAAGTCAGCAGTGTGTTGATTAATGCCAAAAACATGTGTTTAGAAACTAAATTGGCAGTGAGCTTTTACAGAAATGTGAAAGCCATGTGCTATTGTTTGTTTGTTTGCGTAGTGTTTGAGACGTTGAGCTTTTGTTTACCAGTCATGAAAATGACAATAGAGGCCAAAAATAGGTCCAAGCAAAAGCCAAAAAATAATAGTACAAATAGGTCCAAGCAAACAAGTTGCCGAGTTAGGTCACCCACTTTTCCTCATTTCGCTGCCCATGCATTCCCTTTGCCACAAAACCCGACTTGACGCGGTGCTGCTGACCCAGCAATGACTCATCCATAATATCCAGAGAACTGTTAGGTTGACTTGAGATAGTACAATGATGGGGTTCAATCCATCAATCCAAATAACCTGCACTGAATCGGACAGCTATTAGAAAACCCCTTATTATGAAATGAATACGGGATCAACTAACCCCCTAATCTATCTAATCCATACATTTTCAAGTATTTTGTTACAAATTTTTGTGCGTAATACACATATATCTATATGTTTTAGTAAATGCAGAGTAAGTCAGGAATCGAAATAATTGAAATACTTGTGTTAATAAATAATTCCAAAACCCATTCCTGTTGGTGATATTGAAAACATACGAGTGAACGTGTCTCTGGGTTCAAGTCCAGCATCAAACACCCAGTTGGCGATATTGAAAGTGAGTAATTTGGCGTTCCCTTGTCAATTTATTCGGCTTTTAATATTCTTTTTTGTAAGAAATAAGACTTAAAACTCGGTAAAGCAGCTGCAAGGCAGTAACCAAGCAAATTGTTAAACGAATCATCTACAAGTTACAATTGAGGAATGCTAACCAACACATACTCAAAACTAAAATCTACAGTAATTACACATTTCGACAGAGAATTCATAATTCTGTACCAATAGGATCATGTTCGATGGTTAAACGGACCTCGGTCATCTTGAGATCCAAATGGTGCTCAACATCACAAATGATTTACTTCCAACGAAAATGAATCAAAAACAAACACAATTTACAGTCGATTTTACTGCCACAATGAGTGATCGAATATCCAGATAGTGAAACATGCTTCAACTGTCGTTGCGATTGCTGTTGCTGTTTTGCTTACAATCACAATTTTCGTATATGGGAACTAGGAGTTTGGTTTACTCTCTCACTCACAATATAATTGACAACTAGAACAATAAGAGGATAGAAGAAGTATATACACAGAGAAGGGGTAGAAGAGTCCACTTAAAAGGGTATGTTAAATATTGGACACACATAAAATCCCATTAATCAAACAGCATCCCTTGAACACAGTTCGAAAAAAGAAGAAAACAAAACAAAGTTGAAGCCACGGAGAGGTAACAAGAGACTTTTTTGGGGCACTCCCCTGCATGATCTTAACATAGGATCAGCAACACCGACGTTACAAACTATATATTGCATATTGCATATGCAATTGGTTCCATGATATCTATACGGTCTTGAAAGCTAGAAGTAGGTACCTTCTGGAGGCTGGACCAACTTCCGGTTATGTGGGGATGCCATCTCCTTTTTCAGCTGTGTAAGTATATCCTCCATGGTGTACTCTCGCTGCCAGTTCGCAAGAGGTCCAAATTTCTTCGGTTCCACCTATTCAATTGGATGTGTGAGATACTGTCAAAAATATCACTAAAAATAACTAAGTGGACTGAATTTTCGATAGTCATACACCTGGTCCAAAAGCCGTCTGGTCGGGGCCATCAATGTTCTTATAATCAACATCAATATCATTTAAGAATTAAGAACGGGGGACAATCCTGGAATTGTTTGTGATAGTTGTGGTAAAAGACTATACAGTACCTTGGTTTCTTTACAACGAAACAAAAGACAAATATACTTTATCTAATGCATACACCTAACGGGAGCATTTTTGCTCCCCACTTTAACCCAATGTGCAACCTCACCACCCTTCTCAGAGTTTGACATTTGTCCATGCTTGTAACCATAGTTAACCCTTTTACTTTCAATCTTTTTAAGTATTTAAAACTGAAAATTCAAGTAAAATAATAAAAAAATAACATTTAAAAACAACTCTCTCCTTCTCTCTCCCCCTTCCCGACCCACCCCCACCAGCCACCATTCCCCAGCAATAGCCCTCGGCCCCACCCAACGAACTCTACTCCCAACAACAACCTCACACCCTCCAATGTAAAACCAGAATTAAATCCTTGTAAAACTTACTGAAATTTTCAGGCTTGTCCCAACAAGAAGTCATGGGTTTTTAAAACTTGATTTTTTATTTATTTTATTTATGAACTGGGGAAAAACCCCAGAAAACTTTGTTCAATTTGGCTTTGGGTAATTTTTTTTTTTGGGGTCAATGGTATTTGTTCAGTCGAGATCTGGAATTTTTGGGCTTAGTTTTTCGTCACTGAATTTTTCTTATGGAGAATTTGTTTTATCTTTGATTTGGATATCGTTACTTTGTCATGCTTGTTTTGTTTCCAGTCTTGGATGTGTTTTATTTTGGGTTGGAATTGTGGATTCTGAATGTCGGTTATGGCTAATTTGTCTAGTTTGATTTTGGGGAGTAGGTCGGGAAGGGAGAGCTAGAGGGTTGGTTTGTATTTTGAGTGGCTGATTGGATATAGGAAGCAAGAATTGAAGAAAATCAGACAATTGAATGTGCCTTTTTCATGGGTCTTGTCAGTGTTGGTGTTGGTGGTGGTTGTGGTGGGGTGCATGGTTGAGGTTGAACGAGGTGGAGGAGGTGGCTGGGGTTGCTGAGGGAGGTGGCTGGTGGGGGTGGGTTAGGAAGGGGGAATAGAAGGGGAGAGAGTGTTTTTTTTTATTTTTTATAAATAAATGTTATACTTAAAAAGATTTAAAAGTCCAAGGGTTAACTATGGTTACAAGCATGGACATATGTCAAAAATTTGAGAAGGGTGGTGTACACATTGGGTTAAAGTGACGAGCCAAAATGCTCCCTACACCTAACGCCTCTCTCTCCTTTTCTGTTTGTGAAAAGGGGGAGGTTGTTAGACCACCAGAAATGGGTCTGAATAATGCTAAGTGCAAAACACTAACTGCAGCGAGGAAAAAAAATGCAAACTACAAAACAACTGCATTAAAAATCATGCAATGAAATCATAATCATACCACTCCAGTTTCATGGTTAACACAAGTCATGTTAATCCGTGAATGAAAACGAACACTTGGTGGCTTCTCAGGGTAATCTTTATCACAGAACAGCTTCAACTGATAGATTCGACCTTCATGTACGGTCTGGACACAATAAAAAGAAGAACATTATTGCATTATACAAAAAATATATGCAAAGAGCATATAACATTTTCATCACTTTCGTAAGCTTAATAACACTTGATAAGAAAACATTGCCTGAACAACGCTATAATAACAATCAGGAGACAAGAATCAATTAATCCCAAACAGATTCTTCGAGGAGGAATAAAGAAAGAATTGACCACCAAAAGATTATAGGGTATGCTTGAAAGGTTGGAAAACTACAGCTTCTTCCTTTTATTCAAGAGATTTGAAGAACCTCCAACCCCGACTCCCATACAGTTCCCCTTCCTTTTCAAAGTAGATAATTATAAAGACGGACTGAACAAGTACCATAAGTTTTTAAGCAGGTCTTACATCACTTGTAAAAACCCAGTACATCATAATATCAAAAGCAAAGGTAAAACGATATAATTCGTACTTAGAATTTGCTTAAGGATGAGCAAATATTAGTTAGCTCAGCCGATGCTGATCAACTTATTTGGTAGGATCTAGTAAGCTTTCCACAATGTCAACCTTTTTGTCCTTTTAGGCATTGTTTGTTAGGGAGGATTAGACTAAAAGTGGCTATATTTCATGTGCAATCAAGGCATAATATGAATATTGTTGTCTAACTTAGAGGATGAAGGAGGACTATTCATAGAAGGGTGATGACTAAAACTTATCACTCAAAATCCCACCATTTTCAAGGGGATAAGTTTTAGTCATCAACCTCTTATACATAGTCCCCATTCTTCCTCCAAGTTAAACAACATATCCATATTATGCCTTAGATGCATATGAAATGTAGGCATTTTGCTAGTTTAGTCTAGTCCTCCCTATCAAACAAGCCCTTAGGGTCTAAGCATGGACTAATTCCAGAAAGTTTAAATAGAGTGATCTACAAATTCGGGAAGAGAGCACAAATGCAACACATAATTTTTCCTGATAAGAAAGCATGAAACAAGTAATCTGACAAAACAAATCTTAATCGAGAACATGAAAGAGAAATTTACATTGTGGGGACCAATGATGGTACCAGTCCAAGAACGCATGTAGATGTCATCTCCGTCATCCATTCCATAGCTGACAGTGCCATCCCCAATACCTTTCTCTCCACGTTCAAGTTCCTCCAGCAATCTGAAGTTTCGTGGGACTGCAAGGAAACTCATGCATGCATGCTTGACAATATAAGGGAACATGAATAGAATCTTGCAGACAAAATAAGCAACAACCCCCGATAGTTCTGAATTATATATTTATTTTATTCACAGTCTTCTGAATACACACAAACATAACCAGAAACTTGCATGTAGACAGACCAAATCATGCTTGGTTGGCAGATTTGAAACAGTCTCTTTAGTACGCCGTTCAATGGAGAATCAGTAGAAGAAAAAAAAGTTCTAATTAAACATACATTGGTTAATAAACAATGATGAGAAAGAACAAGCAGGAACCATCATCAAATAAGGCTCAGGAAGGTATTTATGTAATGAAACACAAATCACTGGAAGAAAAGAAAAAACAATCTTTGACTTATTCCCCCATAAATGCACTCTATATAGAGACAACCAAAAATGCAATCTTGCATTTCCAACTTGTAATACTATGCAAGTAAAACATTAATCAGAAATGAGCTCAATTTGATTCCAATAACACAAATTATGAACAGGAAAAAAATATACAAAATACCAGCTTCAAAAGCAATAATTTATTCAACTAAAGGCCAAACTTACCTACCAACATGTGATATCATATATATAAAAAAACTCATAAACCACAAAATCAGTAAAAACCCATTTGCAGACTGCATGAAAACAACAAGATCAAAGAAAAATTTGATCAAACAAGGACATGGGTAATGAAAGACTCACCCACGACACCCGATCCTCCTGAACCTAGCGTCATAGATGATCAGCTGGGGGTGTTTCTCAGGCTGCTGTGCCGAGATCTAATGGAAGCAAGAAGATATCTGGGGAGGGGGAAGGGTGGAGGGGTCAGACCTTCAGAGAGTGAAGAATTGAGAATCGGGAGAAAGTAGGGCGACGAAGGCAAAGTGGGAATAAAGAAGAAAAAACTGAGGGCAAAAGGGATTTTGATAGGTTATGAAAGATGGGTTAGGATTTTTTGGAATAAAGTTGGACTCTTTTCATTTTAAACTTATCTGCAAAGGACAGAGACTGCAATTGCCAATTGGTGCTCATTTGTGTTGTGGGTTTTCATGGTTGAGCCTGTTGGGTTGTGATTTTGGGTGACAACAGTGACTTTGGACCGATTAGCTTTCTTGGCCCATAAAAACTATTGGATCAAGAAGGTATGGTGGTGACCCATGGGGGAAGAAGAAAGGAATAATATTTTATTGGATTTTTGTAAGTTTCCTATATAATGAAAGAATTTTTTTTTAAAGTTTGGGATTTTATATTTATAGATGAATTGATACAAATGTTTTTGTTTTGATTGATTTGTGCTTTACTTTAGATCCAATTAGAATATGTTAGGTGGGTTGGATAGGTTGGAGGTTCAACCCAAACTTAACTTGATCTCCAAACATGTTATCTCAACTTGCTGAACTTTAATCTAATATAATGAGTTCACTATCAATTGGAGACGTGGGATAGTATATATAAAGTTTCTAACTTAGATTTTGTTATGTTGTTTTTAATAGGGTGATGGAGGGTAGTGGCCACGATGGTTCGAAGATTAAAAGTTAAAAACTTTACGAGTATTTCTAATTATGTTCTCTATTTTAAAGTTCAATTTTAATTTAAAAAACTATAAAATTATGGTATGAGCTCTTTATAAAATTTCGACTATAACCAACCATGTCTCTTAGTTAGGAGGTAGTCATAATGATTAGGAGCTAATAGGAGTAATGAATCTCCAATACATATACACTCTCTAAATAAGCTCTTGAGCTCCGAAGTTAAAATTTGGAGAGGAGTTAGAAAAAACTTGATTCCAACCTTACTCTTTATCTAGTTCCTAAGTTATTTTTGTTTGCTGGTACTTAAAACCTGCCTTGCCCTTAGTATCTTGAACTTCAGAAGCAGTAGCTCTAGAAGTTTTGAATTGGTAATTTGGTGAAGATATTGTCTACTGTTACATGAATTACAAAGAGGGATTCACTATTATGCCCAATATATAGACTCAAATTATAAATTAAAAAAACCCTACATGAAATTGACTTTAGAAACATACCCAAAGTCTATTTACAATATAACAAAGGGGCTTCGAACTTCATATAAATTACAAAACTACCATTGATTTCTTAAAATAAGTCCAACCCCAAAACCTCATAAAAAAAAAAAAAAACTCAAAACACTCAATAGAGCATCAAAGTAATTTAATAATAATTTAATAATCAAAATTAAATTAAACAGACCAGCTTTTATTTTTTTATTTTTTTATTTTATAGTTTTTTGTAGTTTGTTTATATAAATTAATTAGTGTAGGATTTATTTATATCACTAATGCTAAGAACGGGTATATAACTAAGTATCTAAATTAGGAACTCACTTTTCTTCCTCAAACATTCTCTATGGCTTATTGATGTTTGTTTTGAACGTTGATCATGCACACTATCTGAGTTGTCTTCACAATGGCCTTGGCAAGGTTTGCATTGACCTAGGCCTTGAGGAACTAAGGGGGCGTTTGGTATTCTATTCAAATAGAGAACTCAAAAACTTTGATTTTTCTTAAAAACAAGGAGTTCTTAAATCTATTTTTAAGATTCAAAAACTTGTTTGGTATGCAACTTGAAAACTGTTTTCAAATCTTAAAAATTTGAAAACTTGTGGGTTGTTAGAAAAAAAATGAAAAAATAAATATTTTTTGTTTAATAATTGTGGTGTTTTTTAGTTGTTCTTGAGTTTGCGTTTTTAAAAATAGGGCTACCAAACAGGTTTTCTTTGTTTTGGACTCAAATTCTGTTTTTAAGTTTAAAAGGTTGGATTCAAGTTGAATACCAAATAGGCCCTAAGCTTGTTCTTCAGACCTTGACGATGGTCCAAATTATTTTCAAACTCATTGGGTCAAATTGGGCCAACAAAAACTTGGATATATGATGATAGCAAGAATTCTATAGTGAGGGATGAAGCTTTATTTCTAACTGTTGGAACAAGGGAAGACTATAATGAGGAGTTTAAAATGAGGAGATCAATTTCACCGTTAAAACATTTAAAATGTTTAAGTTCCATGATCTCTTTACATTTGTTGATGATGAGATTGACCTCCTCAAATAGCCTCCTCATTTTAACCTTTCCTTGTTGCTTCGTACATCGATACTCCTGTGGATATGTGTTCAAGTTCTTGCCCCCACACTTACAGGACTCTTTCTAATTTTAGTTCATAGTTTCTATTGATACGGCTACATTTGCAGCCTTGTGCTTTATGATTTGGCCCAAAAATTAAATTGCATTCATGGTTGATGCTTACCATACAAAATTATGTCCTCCCGCAGCCAGTCCTGCCTCTGTAGCTATTCCAGATGCTGATGATGCCAACTCAGGCAATGGCCTACAGAAATCAATTTCTATATACTGTTTAATTTTTCCCATACATGAAGCTGTGCAAATTAACTATTTTATTTCCTTGCATAAATCATAAATCATAAAACAGCCCCCCCCCCCAAAAAAAACATACGTTCTTTTCTTGGTTTGACTTTGAAAAATTACAACTAAAGTTTTAAGTGTCCATGTTAGGCTTCAAGGTCTAAAAAACAGGCTGAATGAAGGAACCGTGCTCTTTTAGTCTTGTCTGCTGTGAGACTGATTGATCTTATACCAATATAAATGATGCTTAGGTATGCCATTAATTTAATTAAGCTCTACCTCATGTGTTGTGGTATGTGGACCCTTTCTTTCATGTTTTGGTGCCACACCCTTTTCTCGTTTGAGACATTTTTATCAATAGGAGATCATAACCGACTGCTGGTCTGCATCAAATTTAGATGGTTTGTGTCCTGCTACATGATCGACGATCGAGCATAACACCAAATTAAAAGGGTTTTAACCTTAAGATTTCAGATAAGCTTTGTTTAAATTGATAATATGACAACATAACATGCCATACTGTAATTGTATCGACTATTTGTATTTCATATACCATAAATGCTAAATTTTAAACCAGTGAAATGTTAGTGCATCAGCATGAGACTATGAGTTAAGAGGGTTTTATACCAAAAAGTTAATGGAACGTATGGAAGAAGAAAAGGAAGTTAAAAAGAAGGATAGGGACAAGACAAGAGAGTATACCAACTTACCAAAACAGAAACAACGGAAAACAATAAAATTTTAATATTTTGAGAAAATATATATATGTATAAAAAAAAGAGAAAAATAGAAGAAAATAGAAGGGAGTGAATAGGTGGAATTAAATTTGTATTTATTATCTGACGTAATACCCCTCTTTATGCTCAACTGTCTCAATTACTCTTGCATTTATGTGTTTTTAATGGTCTGTCAATCTAATAATATAGTCTTCTTCTTTTTTCAATGCTCGAACTACCCAAACCATCCCACATTTTAATTTTTACATAATTATCCTTTATGTAATCCTAAATAAATTCATTCTGACCTTTATATATAAGAATCTGTTAGAAAACAGATGGATTATTTGGTAAAAATAGTCAAGTGGTGCTGCAGCACCTAATGTGGACAAATGAGCCACACTCACATTCTTGTCAGTTACCCAAGTCATGGCGAGGAAGACAATTAGAAATTAACCAACTAACAAATTATGGGTTGGATGCTTACTTTGTATGGTAGTTTTGATATTTGCAGTTTATATTTGGTTTCGAAAGAGAAAACCGAGAGTCGAACTCGTCGGATGCAGAGACAAGTACTCTACCACTATTCCACTATTGTGAAGATTTTCTTATTTGGTTTGACAAGACTCATGTCATATGTTTGGGTTAAGGTTCCATGTTGAAATTGCCCATGTAATTTAAACAAAAGTTCAGCAAGTATATATGTACCCGGTGGGCCCCAAAAGGTGGCACCACTTTACCTGAAAACCTAGTCTCTGAAGCTCTTAAGCAGAATTTTTGCTTTCAAGTTTCAAACAAGATGCACTTTTTCAACAAGAAAAAAGGAAAACAGATAACATACTCTGAGGTTTTTACCCATCTTTTTATTTTATGCGTCAGATAAAACTCAGTGCAACTACCTGGCAATCTCTGATGTAGCAAGCTGTGAGTGGATATAGTAACGACACATAAAAGCCAATAAACAAAAAGGGAAAACGTAAAGGTGAAGGCAAAATATGACCTAACATTTTTTGCATATGAAAATTACCGCAGTTACAGTTAAAACCGGTTTACATTGTCTTCTGCTAAAGGGTTAACAAAAGCAGAAACAAACACATAGCTAGAAAAACAACCACAGCCAACCCTACCAAGCCCCATGTTGCATGCCCGCTTGCCCATCATCCATAACCTAATTTCTATGATTAGCGAGGTGACAGATGAAAAAAAAAAAAAACCGAACCAAATAGGTAGTGTTATGCGCGCTCCACTCTTTTTTCAAACACACTATCAAAGTTCCGTTGATAGCGTGCCTGGCCAAGCTGAACAAATCAAGGCCCAACCCAACTCAAGTTGAATTAAGCCCTGTTTGAATCAAATCTTTTTCCACCCAAATAGTGGAAATGCAGCTGAAAATGGAGCGCCAATAGCGCTACCCCCCATAAAGGAAGAAAAGGGTTGAAAATAGAAAGAGCCTAACATTAAGTCCTAGTAAAAATTGCAGAAACCCAAAAAAAAGGGGATAAACTACTCTAGCTCTGAGCTCCTTTTAGCTATTTTTTATTTTTTTATAGCTCTTTTAGCTCCTCCTTGTCTTCGTGGTTGTTGTTGAGTTGTTGTTGTAGTTGTTGTCATGAACAAAGTCAAGCAAAACAGTGCTCTTGCATTTGGGGCATTTTGGGTCATCTTCTGAAAGCATCACATACATGAGGCACCTTGGGCAACCTACAAGCACCATGGAAGTGGCCTCGGCCTCAGGGCTGTTTGAGTATCTGAAATTGTCTTCCTGATTGAGCTCAGAGGAAACACATGAGCTTGGTGGTGATGTTGGTGAAACAGTAGCTGATCTTCTTGGTGATTGCAGCAGTGGATTATTATTACTTGCCCTTGGTGGTGACAGGTTCAGCTTCAGATCAAGCTTTGGACCACTTCCATTCCTCCTACTCATGGCTTTTGGCTTGAAGAAAAATTTCCAGCTCTCTAATGAAAACAAACACCAACGAAGTTAAAACATGTTGAATTAGCAACAAATATAACATGAAATTGCATAGGGACTAAAATTTAAATGAAAAAAAGGGGTGTGTTTACATAAAATTATACCTTAGGGTTGAGGGAGTTGTGGCTAAGAGAGGAGGCTGGAGGGGGCTCTGAATCTAATTGGATTGTGGGGTTTGAAAAGAGAAGAAAAAAGGGTTAGGGCCTCAAACCATGAAAAGATGAGGCAACAAAAACATGGTCATGGTGAGGTGGTAAGGACCTCAAAACACCATTATTTATACAATGGGAAGGGAGAGGGAGATGGATTTTCTTTAATGCTTAATTTAATTATGGGGGAGAGGTGGAGGGTATAGGATGAGAGAGAGAAAGAGAGAGAAAGAGAGAGAGAGTGATAGGAATTGAATTGAATTGAATTCAAGTTTTGGGTAGAAGAAGTGTAAATTGAGGCCAGGAAATGTATTAATTGTTGGAAAAGATCCCAATAAAAATGCAGGAAATGGAAATTTGCAGTAAATATTGCAATTACAAAGTGCAGGGGAAGGCATTGCCTTCATTCATTGCTTAGGCTAGTCGGTGTTTAATATCAAAATACAGCACAGGAAAAACCCAACGGCTTTAAAGCTAAACCCTCCCCTCCTCCAATATTAAAATAATTCAAGAACTCTCTGAAACCCCATCTAGCTTGCAATTTTTTTTTTTAAAAAAAAACAAGCAACACACCAAAGACTTAAATGGATTCCTTGGAAAATTGAAGTGTAACAGCTAACCCTAATTTAAAATTATATCCAACAGTACCCTCAAATTTAATTAAACACTAAAAAAACACCAGTCCATTAATTCTTCACATCCAGAAATTACATTGCAGGATACAGAAAAGTAAATGACAAAGCCATGCATTGACCCTGTGTTTTTCCAGCATTTTCATTATCATATTATTGACACCTGCAAAAATAATAATAAAAACTCCCATAATTTACATGCTGAGTTAGCATGCCTTAACAATTTGTTCCTTTTTTTTTCTTTTGTAAAATAGTAAAAAAAAAGAAGATAAAATTACATTAGATTGTCTAAAGTGAAAGTCTCGCAATTAGCTAGCTAGATATGCATTGTCAGGTATGTCCTTTGGTTGGCCAACAATGCCTTTCAGAGAAACTATGTTGTTATCAAATCTGTTAATACTAATAAATTTTACACAGTGTTCCCGTGTCTCTAAGCTTTCCTTCATTGATTTTCGAAAGAGAAAGGAAACTGATTAAATAGGGTTTTTCCTTTTTAAGTTAGCTGAGTGTCCAAGCTTAGCAATAGACATATTTAGAGTTTCTAAAGTTAGGAGTACCCTACAAGAGAGGGCATCTAAATCATTGTCCGTGACCCAAACAACCCTAATCTCAAATTAAGATATATATACTGATCAAACAATCAAACATATACTTCTTGTGCAGACATGAGCTTAGCCAATTTAGTTTAGAGCTAATGTGGCTCTTGACTCTGCACCTGAGTTTGAATCCCCTCCCATAGTTTAGATTAGATTAACGTATAATATCGCTTGTATAAATAAAAAAAAAAAACCAAACATATACTTCTTTTAAATTTTTTTCAATGATTATGGAGAAAGGGGAGGTGTCAATGTCATTTGCTGAGTTTAATTGGGCTTAGCATGGTCAATTACTCAATTTGGATGCAATGAATAAGTGGGGTGCATGAGGTGTCCCATCTAAATCATATTACCTCATTGTATTCATGTTTGACTGGAAGTTGCTTGCACAGAGGGACAATATATACATTAAAAAAAAAAGGGTCATGTACAATAAATAAGAAAAACATATCACTGTGTTGATTTTTGTTTGGAAAAAATTAAATAAAACAGTTGGAAACGAAGAGAAGAAAATAAAAAAATATTTGTGAAATTTTAATTTGGCCTCAAGTTATACCTAGTATACGAAATCGAAATCGATATTGTCTTTCACATGAAGCTTCGAATTCAATTCCTATGTGGTGTTAGATATTATATTTGGTGAAATTAAAACATAACTTGCTTCAACTTCAACGTCACATATTATTTATGAGCTTTTTTGTCTCAAAGTTCAGTCGTAGATGAGCATGAAAGTTGAAACAAATTGTTCATAGGTAAGCATGAGGAGGAAGTAGGTGATTTTTTATTATTTATTATTTTCTATTGTTTTATAAGTCAAGCTCATCACGTTTTGATCAAAGATAGATGATTTTGCGTGAGCCCATAATTAACAGCAACAACAATGGATTTGAACACTTTTGCAATTGACGGTAGGTACGAGCTTTATTGTACATCTCTGGAAAGCTTCATGTAAGTGAGAGCTTCTGTTCTCATTTATCTACTTTCCCCACCCACCAAGATTACTCACTACACCCTACCACTAGTGGCAAAAGAACTAGTAAGGATGAATCCCATTCCCATTCTCATGAGGTATAAACAGACATAGCAACCTTTTTACCATTAAGCTGGTCCCCAGTGTAACCACAAGTCAAAAAGTTTCTTTGAATACTTGAAATAAATTCAAACATGTTAAAATAGTAGAATATAAATTAATAGGGTAAAAAGCACACAATGACTTAGTGTTATAAGCTATTTTGACACGCATTGTGTCTGCAATCTTACACCAACGTTCGAATTCTCCTCTTCGTAAATTAACGTTGCTTAGACTATTATCATTTAAAAAAATATATATCGCTCATTAAAAGGGTCGTTTAATGTAGGTAGATTATTTTCCCAATGGTTATTTTCTTCATACATCAATATCTCTTGGGGTGAGAAAGACAAATGAAAAGACAAATGAAAGTAAACAATTGAATTAAAAGAACTCGCATTGTCCTTTTCAGGACTGTTTATGGCACCTGAACAGTGATTATGTGAACCTTCAATCATCCTCCTTGCACTTGGACTCGGTTCACAAAGGTATTTCTGAAAAATAAATATAGTCTTAAACTCCTTAGATTCTCAATAAGATATTGATTAGGGTGCCCTTTGGCAGTTAGTCCTACCATTTAAAATAATATAAACGTGACCTTAGTTATGCCGATATATATTAACCTACATTTACATGAAAAATTTGATGAATCTGTTATGACTTTTATTTACAATTTTTTTAGTACAAGTGATTGGAGGAGGGAGTTTATGCAAATATTTATTGGATGTTTAAACGTTTATCCAGAATACAAATGAAAAAACTCAACCAACTGAGTTGCACTTGCCTTATTTATGCATGGTTTATCTCTAGAGTTTTTATATTTAACGTTTAAGAACACCCAACAATTTTTTTTAACAAAAAAATATATATTAAAAAAACGAAGAAGTCAAAATGACTCAAATATCCGGCACTGCCCCATCTCTCTCTCTCTCTCTCTCTCTCTCTCTCTCTCTCTCCAGCTTCTAGAGTGGCCGGATCTTCATTGGTGAGGAGGAAGACGAGAAAGAGAGAAGAAGAGAGAGCCTGTGAAAGAAACCGTGTTTGTCTATTTATTTCATCGCAACTAGATGTCTTAATGATTTATGATTTGTCAATTTTTTTAAAGGATGATCTATAAATGAAGACTTGAAAAAGAGACCGGTTGGATCCCTCATATTTCATTTCAATGATCCAACCATCTACTTTTTAGGTATTACCTTAAAGACCATCTCTACAAAAAATCACTTGAATCCAAAATAGTCATTTAACCACTCAATTAAATGCTTATCATTTTAGAATTTTCTTGAAACACCGTGTTCATCTATTTTTGTTAACCACAACAAGATGTCTTATAGGTTTTTAATTTATCTAATTTCTGCAAGGCTGATATTTAAATGAAGACTTAAAATAGACTAGACGATTCATATTGGTAAAATAAAATTTGTAGCGAATTCAACAAGCTAAATACTCTAAACCACTTGACCGAATTCAGTATACACATATATATAAGAGGTGTGATATGCAAATGTTGTGTAGTTGTAAGTATAACTACTCTATGGCAGGAGCAAGACCTTACCTTCTACAAAAGGATTTACATGCTCCTCACTGAACATTCAGTATTCAAAAAGGAAATAATTTCCTTTTAAGAACTGGCCTTTTGGTCATGTAATAAATAGTAAGCTGCATCAGTTAATGGGAGTATTAACTAGGGACTTAAATGAAAGCTACCAAAGGCCAAAACTAGGTTGTGTGTCTTCTTTATCACCAAATAATATTTGGAATAAAATATAAATATAAATCTCTTTGACAACAAATAAATAAAGAAGTTTACCTTTGTGGAAGATCAATATATAAATAAAATTATTGGGACCAAAATAAGGGTAACTTTCTCTCAATATTTTTTTTTTCTTTTTGATAAAAAAAAATTAAAGGAAGTTTATGTAGTATATAACCCAACTAGTATAATGTATTCAGAACTTGGGGAGTATATAAAAATAATAACATTAAAAGAAAAATACTTATTTGTAGAGAAATAGTGAAATACTTAGTATAATGTATTCAGAACTTTTCTGGATCTTGCAATGGAATTTCAGTCCTCTTTGCTTTCCGTGAAACGAACCCTAAAAGATCCAATGTAACATCAAAATCAATGTCCTAAGGTGGAGTGTTCTTTTCACTCACACGAAGAAGGGAAAATGTTCGACTAGTATTCCATGCCATTTATATAGTAATGGAAGCTAGTCTCTTATAAGTTATAATATATTTAATATCATGATAATATCATGAAAAATGCCTTCCAACGCATATATTTTTTTGAACAATAAGTTTTTTGAGTACCGAAAACTTCACAATTCATTCCCTCTTTTGGTAGAAATTTCATAAAATCACTCATAAACCATACGTATTTTCTTGTGTAGAATTAGTCACATATTGTGAAAAAGTGGCCACTAAACTTAATGTTCATGCTTTTATACTATTCCTAAAACAAATGTTTTGTAGTATCACAACTCACGAGAAAGGGCCAAACAGAAGCTTCCCTTTTACTTTGGCCTATGAATTAAGGATGCAAGAACTTGCATGTAACGGGAATATTAGTGTTTTACTATTCTCATATAATCACACTTTACCGTGTGAAATTTATTGAAGAATATAAAGTACCACATTTGAAATTTAACAAAATCTTATCATGTGTTTATTCCCGTGACATATAAGTTTTTCTCCTACAAAAGAGTTTGTGGCAAGTTGTAGTAGTTTAATTATATGTGTGGTTTTTTGAGGCCAAATAATAGAAAGAGTCAATGTTGGACCTGCGTGGGATATATTCAAGACTTCACAATCACACCCCATCACATTATAATAAGCATCTCTTTAGTTTTGAAGGTCTCATTGACTTCACATTTATAGCTCAACTTGATGAAAGAGATCACATGACATGCATGCCCAATAGTTTTTCCATGGCATAATCAAACAAGTTTCTTGATCATAATTATAAGTTCCATCATCGAAGGAATTTTCAAGTGTATTTTTTTGAAACTATTACAGCTTTCTTGTGGGATGGATCACTACCAACCATCCATTACACATCATCAAGGGGCCTTTGACCCTTCAAAATCGCATATCAATAAATGCATATATCTTACAGCCAAATAAAATAAAATAATTTGTCATGCTTCGATCCTGAAAATCTGCCCGAAATTGAAGAGTTGAAAGGTAACACCAATATCCCTTCTCTCTTCCTCACCCTTTGAAGTTTATTAGGTGTTGGTGTCTAAGTACTAATCAACTTTGACTCTACTTAGGCCTCGTTTGGTGGCTCGGCATTTAATTAAATTGGACTATAATGTTGCGGTTTGTTAAACTTATTGAATGGGATACGAAATTGGAAGTTCTTCCAAATAATATGAAGAGAAATGACACCAATAACTAGTAGTTAAACAAACCCATAATACAAGCCCTCAAGAAAAACATAATCATCAGAAAACAAAACCTTACAAATTATATATCCAGGAGTTAATTACATGAAAATAATAAAAATACAGTATATAAATTTGATTGACCGTAGCCTTTGGCGTCCTACCTCAGACAAATCCAAAAGCAGATGAGTGACATACAGAATGGAAATGACAAAAGATTTGCAGTGATTTCTGTTATTCAAATTAAATACCAAAATGAATTATTTAAAATTTAATAAAAAGTTTGATGAGCATTGCATTAATTTTTGTATTTCTTTATACAGTCCCGATCTCTTGGACCACAGGAGTCCAAGAGATTATGGTCACCTACCGTTGGATATTAATCCAATGGTTCAAAAAAGTTTTTTAAAAGGAGTGCAAGAGTGAGTGAACTGTTGAATTTACATCTAACGGTGAGTGACCACAAATCTCTTGGACCCCTGTAGTCCAAAAGATCATCTTTATAAATGCTAGTACTGGATTGCTTTTATTGTTATCAAGTGAATTAATGAAGACAGAAATGTAATAAATGGTTGAGATTTGAGATAGTAAATTTGAGAGCACCTAGAAGGAGGGAAAAAATGTGGAAGAAGTAGAAAGGAAGTAATATTGGGAAAAAGTAGGTAGTTTGTGATTTTATGTATTTTTGAAAAAAAATAACGATAGTATTTTATTAATAAAATAAATAAAAACAAGTACAAAGCAACTAAGGTGTTGAAACTTCTCTAGTGATCAAACGCGATCGACAAGAGCATCCCCCTACAATCATAAGAAAAGAGTTGGTTCTAAGAAAGTAGAATGCAAATATTCCAGTATTAATTTTTGTAGAAAATTGTATTATTAAACTAAAGAAAAATTAATGTACATCATTTCGAAAAACAGAGAAAATCGTCTTGGATCATTTCGAAAAACAGAGAAAATCGTCTTGGATCTTTGTCAATCCAAATCGAGCATAAAAATATAGAGATATTTAGTCATATACCCATTCTTAGCACTAATATTATAGATAAACCCTACACAATTTAATTTCTATAAACAAACAAAAAAAAAATCCAAAAAATGATAGCTGGCCATATTGAATTCAATTTTGATTATTAAATTACTTTGATGCCCTATTGAGTGTTTTGAGCTTTTTTTATGAAGTTTTGGGGTTGGGTTTGATTTAAAAAATCAATGGCAGTTTTGTAATTTAAGGTTTAGTTTGATTGGGCCTAAGCCTAATTCTTTTTCTTTTTGTATTTTTTCAACATTGTTAGCCTAATTATAATCAACAAATTCACTTGCTTCATACATAAATCATTTTCTAGAGTACGTACGAAACCATCCTACAACTCAACATGCCATAAAACTTCAAATTTCAATAGCTAATATAGTTCAATTCAAATATCCCTATATAGTTTTTACCTAATTAGAGTATTACACATGTAAAATATAATATAAATAAATAAATATACAAATAAATGGTCAAGTTTGGTTTAAGTTAGTTTATAAAACCTCAAAATCAAACCAAACCAAACCATATACGGTTTGATTTGGTTTTCAAATCGTTTGACTTTTTTTCAGTCAAAATCAAACTAAACTAATAATTACGGTTTAATTAATTAAACCGGTTTCATCAATTCGATCAGATTGATGCCCACTCCTAAAAATAGCATACAAATGTGCCACACATGAAATAATGATAGATTTGAAAGGTGCTTCTAAATGCTTTTTCATTTTGTACTTGGATTTTTAACAAAAAATTCAGTGTTTTTCTAATAAAATCATTAATGAACATTAGTACTTTTTATCAAAGTAGTCCCAGACGAGTTTTAAAGCTTAAAAGAAAGAGTGAAGTATAAGTTGAAGATATGTAACAATATTTTTCTTCACATTAACTTAACAATTTCTTTTATGGTAGCTGTAGTCCCATCCAAAATTAAAGGATGAACAGAAACTCATAAAGAGCACATTTAGTAATCTAAATTTCTCTTCACAGGTGGATGGAGATCTATCAGTGTCAACCCCTGTTTCCTGCCACCATTAATGAAAATTTTAAATTTGGCTTTGTATATATGCAGGAGATGTAGTAGCAACTTGCACTAGGTACACAAATCATATAATGATTTTTACAATCCAATACTATTAATTTTGTTACTCTATTGATGAAACTTGAATTGAATTCTCTCACCCTCCTCCTCATTGAAATGCATGCCAAAGCATTTACTAGTATACCTACAGATTAGTCTTTAAATCTACATAAAAACTTGTATGAAACGAGAATAACACTGTTTTATTATCCCCATTTTATTTAAGTGTTTCTGTTTCTCTCTTCTCACATCATCAAAACTCCATGAACAGATCAAAGTGATGCCTGCTAGGCTATTATGAACATTCAATATTGCTACCCTGCAAACCAAACCCCATCAAGAAGCCATGAGCCTCTCAGTAATTTATGAACATTCAATTTTCCTCTGCCTTAAAACCCATTTATTTAGTCATCATAAAGTATATATTTTTATTTTCATTCAATTTTTTTTTCTTGTAGAATGAAACACAGAGGGACCAATTAAGTAAATTTAGGTTTTAGTCATAAAAAAACTTTCATTTTTGAAAAAAACCAAAGCTTTTTCAAAAAAGACAAAAAAACCTCTCAACTTTCAAACCAAAGACATGCAAATGTAAAAAATTCCTTAGGAAATCCAAAAATAAATAAGGGCAATTTTGTCTATTTTGGCTTCTTTTAAAAAATTTCTCTCTCCTTTGGTCTTTTCTAAAGTCTTCTGAATAATTAAATGTGGGTTTTAAATCATCAACACCACCAAGAACAATAAGTAATTCAATTCCGCTTGCAATTTTCAAATGAAAGGTCTTTTCAATATTTATGCTTTTAGATTTGGTAATCACAGTTCACTAATCGTATCTATCATAAAGATGGATTCATATGAGACCCATTTTGTACGGTTGATAAAGATTTACTATGTTTCCCATAATTATTCATGTCACATGAGATTTTTCACGTCCACGTGTGGGTTAAGTATATTTTCTTCTTTTTTCCTTTTTTTTTGGGTTTGGGCTAAAGAATAAATTGGATAGTTGTGCTACATTTTTCTTGTTTTATTAGTTTATTTCTTTATTTAATACAAGCAATATTGTTAGAGTGGAAATTCGAACACAAAATTTCAGTTATAGAGGTAACTGCTCTTAATCACTTTACCTAGTTGACTCTTACTTTGTTAGAACACTTCCACCCATTTGTCATGGCAAAGGGAAATGGCTTCAATGGCTGTTACTATTCACATGAATAGTGGTAGCCATTGCAAAAGGCTTGTGGTGTTTCCACTCATTGCCATGGCAACTCAAGGGCAACCATTATTCACATGAAATATGCGGAAAGGAATTTGTATAGAGTTTTGGTGTGGGAAGTGAAGAATATGACTAAGTATTTATTAAAAAAAATTCAGTAATTTTTAGTTTTTTTATTTCGTTGCTGACGTCAACAAAATCAGGCAATAGCTCATGTTGTTCTTGCCTTCCGGCCTGCCCAGGCTTGTGGAGCCCACCAGTTGCCTGAGCTGCATTTGCGCGCTAGAATCTCTGCCTGGAGCTTGGGCCCCCTCCTGCCCTGGCCACAGCCTTCCACTGGAAGTGCTCTTTTTGATTAAAAGCGATAATAATTTTATTGATAACACTGAAAAAAGTACAGAGTAGTCGCAATGTCAAATATAAGTACAACATCTTCAGTGACCAAATACAAAAATAAATTGGTTTGATATGGAGACAATTACGTATGCCAGAAAAACCTAAAAACTCCAATTTGGCAGACAAGAAGCATCTGTACTCAGACCTACAATACAGATCCACCACACAACGGCAGTAACGGCAAATCCGCATCGAAAAGTCGAATAGTAAATACATACATCAACAAACTCCTATTAAGTTTCTGAGAATTATTATACTAAAATAAGCACAGAAACAAGGACACCGCACCACTTCCTCTCCAGCAAACCAAAGAGAATCATAGCACCAACATGGCTAAACCTCTTATTTTGCACAGGCAAAATCCGATCCCACACAAACTAGCAACAATCACTTTTCCAACTCCAAACATTGAATTGGAGCAAATTCCATATGCGTGGACCAAAAGTTGCAACAAAATCATGGCGTCTACGGTGGATTGCAGTACTTGCTTCAAAAACACAACGAAAATCAAAGAGAAAAGCTGAGTCGACAACACCACACCGCTAACATCCCAATGACAGCAAGACATATCCAAGAGCAACAAAAGTCACCAAAAACCGACAACAGAAAATATACAAACAAACAAACAAACAAAAGACAAGATTCAGATAGATCTAGCAAAATGACCCAAAATCCAGACAAATCTGGAAAGATTATAAGAGAGGAAAAGAAAATTAGGAAAAGAGAAAGGGAGATGAGAAGAGAGATGGAAGATGGGGAAGCCACTGGGGGAGAAGTGCTCTTAGGTGTGTATACAATGAAAAAGAAGTTCTCTTTGACCACAAAAAAGGTTCCAACAAATTCAACGGCAACCTTGCTGCAATAAAATTGCCGAGGCAAACCCAGTTTTTAGAATTAGTGTAAATATTCAAACCAGGGGTATTTGGGTACGAATGAATGGGGGGCAATTTTCTTTTTTGGTAAAGAAAATGGAAAAAAAAAGCCTCATGGGCGTTCCCTCTGTGAATTCTTAACCCACTAGACCATTAATGGGCTCATAGCCTATTATAATGGACCCCAGCCCCAGTGAATTATAGCACAAAAGAAAAGCGAAGAAAGCATAAAAGTTTTGTTCAGCACCAAAAATTTCCAGCACTTTACATTATTAGAGTATTGCTACTCTTATCATATTTATATATTATATTTTTATATATATAAAGTAGACAATCACATCAATTAAAAAGTGTCAATAAATTATAAAAGAAAAGAAAATGTTATTTATTCTTTTAATTGATGTGGTTGTCCACCTCATTTGCTATATAAGGTAGTATGAGAATGTGGTATACAAATATGATAAAATTATTATTATTATTTATGGTTGATCATATAAAACAAATTAATCATGATTAATATGTGTGCAATGAATGATAGAGAATGTGGGGGCTGGGAAATCAGAAATTTGCGCGACTATGATAGGAATCGAACATCTAACTTCTAGATTTACAATTGGTCCGAGCTCGTCCTTCCAAACCGCTACGTTATTGCCTCCCGAGGGGGTTTATTTATCTGTTTACTTTCAGTGTTTAAAGGTTGTAGACCTAACCCAGCAGGTGGGTAGGGTTGGATCAATAAATTGGTCTTAATTATTTTTCATTCATGGTTGGTGCCTCAGTGCTTCCTAATGTAGAATATGTGGTTAATCATAAAGCTGGTCAGTTGCTTGGGCTTGAATTGAAATGTCCCTCTTATTTGGTTATCTTTATTTGTTTTTAGCAGGTTTCTTATTGATAAGAGCGATAGTATATTAAACTCACACACACTATACGGATGTTATGACTCATACTCAAGACCTTTCTTGGGGCCATTTGCTCCAAACCACTACACTGGCGGGTCCTTTCCTTTGGTTCTCTTTAAATTAAGCAGCACATGGAATGAAAAATTAGAGGAGCCATTAATGTACCTCTTCCAACCATATTTTAGTGTGATAAAGATCGAAGGCTACAAATTAGCTGCCAAGATTAATTCTTCTTCTTCTTCTTCTTCCAACCACACATTAAGCCCCAATGTATGGCAAACCAACATTGGCAACTTTTCCTGAGAACTGCATTTGATTTTGATTGGGGTTTTTATGGTTTGGAATTACACATGTATTGTTGTTTTCTCTCCCTCTTTTTGTGGGATTATTGAATAAAGATGTTTTGGAGGCTCATTCATTGGGTGGTTGAGGTTCCCATATATGGATGATTTGTGCAAAGACATAAATATGAAAACAACCCTGCCTATGAACTTTGATATCAGATCAAATTCAAAGAAAATTATTTATGTGGGTGATATTAGTTTTTAGTTAGCCCTGATTGAACCATTTTCAGGATCAAGGAGGTTGAAGGGTCTTTGTCCTGAGTATCCTCTAATAGCTACAAAAGGAAATCTACCAGGATATGATTGATCTATATTTGCAATGCCTATTAACTTTACTGAATTTGCAGGACTAGATTGATTCCCAGGTCCAAAGATTAGTTTATCTAGAATTTTGTTTTTTCATAGCTTTTCTCAATTATCTTTGAAATGCAATGCAAATGATTCCAAAATATACACAAAAAAAAGTATGATTTGAAGTGAATTCTTTGTAACTAGTTTCACTACTGTCATCAAAACTTAGCAGAAAGAAAACCAGTAAAGCCTTCACCTTATGCTCCTTATGCAACACCTCCAAGCAACTATGATTAAGCAAAATGCGGGAAAATGCGTAAATTCTAAATGCGAAAGCTCGGGATCCCAGATTCCAAACATTGGTTTATCTAGAAATTATGACGTTTATTTTTGCACAGCTTTTCTAACTTATATTTGAAAGGCAATACAAATCATTTCCAAAATATATATAAAACAAAAAGTACATTTTGAAATGAATTCTTTTGTAAAGCCTTCACCTTATGCTCCCTGTGCAACAATGCCAATAGCATCTCTAGAAAACTTCAGGATTTTGAAAACTTGATTTCAATTTAATTAAGCATATGAGAGATCACTCTAAAAGCTCTTGATTACTTATCTGTCTATCTCATTTGATCTAACATTAAGGAAACGCTTATGAAACTTTGATGGCTTTTAAAGCTTGAATGAAGTTTTATGAGATGTTAAAGCTTCAACAGAATAGAACTTAGTGGTGTGCTCTTAATTCTGCATGTGACAGATAGTATTAACTGTCTTATTTTTTGCCTAAAACAGGTCTTTTTTTTCTATTTTGAGGAAGTTATTAACTCCCACTTGCCCAGAAATCTAAAGATTCATATTGATTTGTAAGGTCCCGAACTATGAATGTAGGTTCTGACTTCTGATATATATCAAACGTACAAACTTAAATTCAAATTTAAACAACCTGCAGCACCCAAATACCTCAAGACTTAACTGCACCTGCTAGCAAGAAGCCCCTTTGACCTATGATTGTGGTGGAGGATGAGTTCTTATGTACCTCTAAGGTTAGGGTTGTAAATCGGTTCGATACAGTTAACTTTCATATTACAGTGAGTCAGTTTCTTAAAACCCTAATGGTACTTGACTTGACTCGGTTTATTTACAGCTTTGCCAGAGGTTGAATGTGCAATAAACTGCCATATAAAACTTGCCTGTCCTAACTTCAACTACAACAATCAGGCTAAGTTTGGAAGTTAGGGTGTTAATAGCATGATCTCACTTCACTATCCTACCACAGCAACTGTCCACATTGCATCAAGCAACTATGTATTATACACTTCGGGGAACAGCTGGAATGTGTCCAGACAAAGTTGATTTATAAATGACCTACCCTCCTACCAAATGTACAAACTACAAAAATTGAATCAGCAGCAGATCAGGGCCTCATGGTAAAGTTTTATCACCAACTAGTGAGAAATTGGGACCATTTTCATGGTACAACTAGTAAAGAAGACGGGTTGACAAATTAAATCGAGAGACAGAGGGGGAATTAAATCATCATCCTTGAATCTTCGTAGGTACAACAAACTACAACTGTAACAATGGACAAGAACACAATAAGTATGATCATAGATATGCCAAGGAGATAGAAAGCAGAAGTAGGTAAGAGAGGAAATTGCAAGCACCATTATCATGGTGTTTCCAGAAAAAGTACTAGAAAGTTAAAACGCTGTCACATTTTAATGCCTATTCACAGAACCATAATTTGAAGTGTCAGACATTGTAAACTTCAGATCACAATTATTATCTGTACCTGTTTAGTTACTGATAGAGAATTGGGCAAGAGAAACAAGATTCTACAGGATCTTATGTCTCTTTTAACAATTATTGTCTATGGATTGCATCTCTTTTTTGAGTCTTTTTCCCGCTGTACTAAATAACACCAATTAGTTTTGAAGTTGCCTCATAGTTCTTATGCTTATGTTTTATGTTTTGGCCCCCAAAAGTTCAAATCTTAACTCCCTCTTCTTTCTCTTAAATTTATAAAGAAAAAAGAGAGAAAAGAAAGTTATCAATCTCCATAATTGTTTGCCTTTTCAAGTTCTTTTACAATACTAGGATTTGCTTGAATGATGTCCCACATTTCCCTCTTAAAAGCTTAGGATTCTAAAACGATCGTGTGCCTACACTTCATCAGGCTCCTGAGTCGTTATGCAACCATGTCTGTTCATCCAAATACTAAATCCTAACATGAATCTCAACAAGGTTGCTTCATGAAAAATTTGAAGGACATCAAACTTGAGATGAGGGCTGCAAGGAATTTTCCTCGGTCAACTACACACTTCCCATTTGTACTTTTTCTTTTTAGCAAAAGTTTGATACTGAGAAGGAAACTTTGATGAGAATATAAAAGGGTAAAGCTAATAAAGAGTGTTCATAACACTCGGCATAACTATTGAAAAGGTTCACTACGAAAATAAACAATCCCCACATTCAGCATATAGGAAACTCTCTCTCTGTGACATTGAAATTACTTGCAACTTGAGATTCTCTCCATTTGATGCAAGTTGAAATTACTTGTAAACTGAGAGTCCCTCTGTTTGATGTTAGGATGTTGAAGTAAAAGGTGTTAAGTCATAACATGATGCTTTTCCAATATATATTCTCTGCATTTATTTGTTATCTTACTCCAAAAAATAAAGCTTGGTTTTCACGTATGACCACCATACCATACACTAAGCAATATCACCAAGATTCAAACGCCACCCTACTATTGATTCACCATTTTACCAAGACATCACACACCAAATCAGTTTACTACCATTGACTGCGGCAGAAGACGTATATTGACGGGACAGGCAAAAAAGTAAAACATATGAACCTTATATATTCATAACATACTGGCAAAAGAAAACAATTTTGATACTGCACTTTGCAATTCACCTTCTAAGCGGGTGTAGTTTCACATTAAGCTAAGCAATGAGAAAGAATTTGGATTCTCCTACTTACAGATACAAACATACTGATGTTTAACACGTATGATCTGTGACTAATCCTCCAAAAGTGGATGCCTTTCAAGCTCAGAAAGAAGTTCAGTCAAAGGGGCTGCAGTGCCATTGACAATCTCATTTTCACCTCTACATTGTAGCAATTGTTCCCGAAGACTCCGCACAAGCTCGCTAAGTTTCTGTATATTTTTCTCTTGCGAGAGGATAATCTGCAGTAAAGTTGACAGTCAATGAGGTTAATGAACATATCTACCAGGTTTAAGTTGTAGTCTACAAAAATTATGGAATTAGGCCAATATATCACCACAGGTACTTAAGTTGCAAAATTGCTGCTCTTTCAATTAGAAGAAACTGAATTAAAACAATACACTTGTTGCCATTTCATTCATCCACGCCAGGTTAATTACATATCTAAATAGTACATGGGGTTTACAAGCGCACACATACATGCTTTGTGCATTAGAGTGAAAGCATATGGAGAAAGGGATCAAGCTGAGGGGCACTACAATTAATTAATTTCTCTATCATATATAAACTTGATCCTAAAATTCTGGTTAAAGTTGCCAAATTGGAGAGTAAAGATGTGGTAAATAGGTGTTAACTCTTTAGAAGATGAAGCCATTATAAAAACTATATCCTAAATATATACTCACAGAGAGAGAAAAAAAGAATAAGGAATAACGCCAGAAGACAAAGTAAACCCGGCAATTAGAATTTTCTGGAATTTGTTTTCTTCTGACTGATTGGTAATAGGTGTCAATAAATACAGTAGATGGGGTTCTGAGAATACATGGAAAGAGACAGAAAGGAGTACAAGGTGATGTTTCGGTATCTGAACCCCTAGCAGGAAACTAGAGACACTTGAATTGTGGGAAATTGAGATGTCATAACTCATAAGTAGTAAATTGTGTACACCAAGAAAAACTAAGAATGTCCCGTTTGAAACTTGCCTTTGAAGTACTTAACAAGATTCACAAAGGGCCTAATGCAATAAGTCATGTTGGGTCACGCAGATGCCTTCACTATGCTGCCTTTAGCACCCTTAGTTTACAACAACTGAGTGAATACTCACAAAGTTCTTCCTATTGTCTTTGGTGTTTGAAACTATATTCCATGAAAGGGGAAAACAAAACATTTTAGTGTTCACCCTCATTTGGTGTCCCTCCCTCCCTCTCTATCTCTCAACTGGTGAGATGTGAGCCTAGACAAAGTCCTGGAAATGGAGAAGCATTCTCAATAGAAGGAAACTAGGTCAAACAAAGATGAGAACTATTAAATTAAGAAGCACAATTCAAGATAGTTTTGCAATTTCAAAAGGTATATAATTCTGCATCTTTCCTTCTCTAAACAATTCTAAAGCCCAACCCGAGAAATCAAAGACCAGGCGTTTAGAGGAATGGGCAAACACTGCAGAGGCCATTAATGGAGGAAACCACATTATTATGGGTCACAGAGCATCAAATAAAGGATTCCTATCCAGATAATTCATGTATTGCCTTTGAAAGTTTACTTTCTCTGGAAAAGAATCAAAGCAAGGGTATCATGATGTAAACAGGGCAATGTGAACATGCGATTTTGTTCTAATTAACTGCTATTAGTACCTGAGTCCTGACTGAAGCAACAAGAAGACCGCAAACCATAACTCAAAAGAGTTTTCTGATTTAGTATTTTAATAATGATATGGATGTAATTGAGCTCTCTAAAACTCGGGCAATCCCACAGATCTTTTGTTTTGACAACAACAATGCTCCCTAAGTGTCCAAAACTCAGGTATGTTGACAACCAATGTCTCAATCCCATAGGTTATGGCACAAAGTTCCAAATTCAAATACCAGAATAGCCTATTGATTACTGAAATTTCTTACATTGCCTGAAGTTAACAACCCTATATAATTGAAATATATAAGTAGGTTTCTTTCAAACTAAAACTTGTAAACGTAAAGAGCCATAGATTTCCAATTCAAAAACAAACACACAATAGGGTTATGCTAGGCAGAGAAAAGAAGTCATATATAAGCACTCACTTTTTCTTTCACAGCTTCTTCCCTTTCAGATATATATTGATGTTTCTTGGAAGTGCTTGGGCTTGGTTCATCATTCCCATATTGCTTCCATTCAAACTGTGATGTAAACACAATTAACAGGAGCAGACAAACCAGTACCCATGGTCTTGACATTGTCACAAGCAGCACTCACTGAATCTGTTATACATTTAACAGATTAGCATATCAATATTAAGCTAAAAATGCCAAAAGGAAAAGAGAGGCAACTCACAATTTACAAACAAGAATAAGCAATTAATTTTGTATCTAACAAAGGCTAAGTTATCAGGTTTGCCGAAAGAAACTACACCATTATGTTCTCATTTTATTTTACTTTTTTTTTTAAAGAAGAAGAAGGTATGTTCTCATTCTGTAGTTCGGTTTTATCCTAAAAACATTAGCAACAAACTTAATCTTTAGTTATCCTTTTACAAGTATTAATTATCTTCTACAATTAAGTGACTGCAATCAGTAGTTAAAGATTTCAATTTCTCTTTTCAATAGGGATCATTCAAAAGGGGTTCTTTCTTCCACGGGAGCATGAAAACTAAAAAAATAAAACATTAAAAGCCTTCCTTTCCTGATCATCTCAATGCTTCAGCAAGTTCTGCTCTTTTCAGTTACCGAGAATACAACCCAGAAAGGAAAAGGGCGGAAAATTTTCAAATACTAAAATTTTGAAGAACAAAAAAAGTGCTAAAATGGAATTCAAGAAACACACACTAAAAAGAGTAACTTTCTGGTTAATTTTCTGTTTCCTACATTTTCTCACCAACCAAACACGACCCCCAATCTAAGACACAACTAATAAATACTAAAGGATATCAGTAGAAGAGCAAAATATATTGAAGAGAAAGAGAAAGAGGCAAATGAGGTTAAGGCAAAAAAGCATGGAACTTACAGATCTGAGCTGAAGAAGAAGGGCATATCTCAGTTGTTGTTGAACTGTTCAAGTCTTGAAGAGAAACACACAAGGCTTTTGCCCTAATAAAGTTTCGATCTTTTTGGTTGGGCCTCTGAGTATAAGGCGTTGTTCTCAAAACTTCTGTTCTGTTCTGAATTATATTTCTGCTAATTTTCTAGTAAAGTTGTTTTCCACTTCAGTTGTATTTAACTTTAGCATCTTCATTTCTGCAATTCGCTCCTTGAAGTTTGTAAAGATTTCATCTTTAGCACCTCAGAGCTTTGATTCTCACAATTAACACCCCAACCCCATGACTTTATTTATTCTTCTTTATCCATATTTTAGTTCTCTAATCATATCTATTATTTTTTTTTTTAATATTCTCTATTTGATTGATCCACACTAGCTATACAAAATGGTTTTGAAAGTCGTATCCACTTAAAATTATTATTATTTTAGTGATCATATAAACATTAGTGATTCACATATTGAGAACACAATTATTACATATAATCATTAGCAAACATAATTTTTTTTTTTATGAGATAGGGGGGGGACAAAACCCCAAAAAGAAATGACAGCTAACTAGTACAAATCAAGCGATACCTAATAACACCTAAAAAATCATTCTCTAAGAAAGAGCTAACCCAAACAGGGGCCTCATCCAAATAACTAACCCCCAAATTCAAGTTAAAGTTCTAGTTAGCCATACGATCAGCTCCAGTTAGCAAACATAAATTTTAGATATGTAATCATTCACAAATCATATAAGTTGAGAAAATCTAAGTTGTGGAATGAATATTAACTTTCTTATTAAGTGTAAGATTATTGTAATATAAATTTTGAATACGTGTAATCACTCAAAAACTATGTAAGTTAGAAAAATCTAAATTGTGAGTTTGAAGAGTTGGATGATGTCTTAAAAGTTTGAATCTTCCTCCCATATAATAAAAAATAAATTAAACAACGGAAAGAAAAAGTTGATTTCGTTTTTTCCCAATCCCAAACTTCCGATAACATATGTAATTAGCAAAAAGAATTAAGTGAATTCTAAAATAGCGCGAAGTACAAGCACCTAATTGGAAATTTTTCATGAAAAAGTATAAATGTCAATCTAGATTTTTCGTATTGCAGAGTGCAGAGTGAAAGGAAAACAGAAAAATGGGCAACTCTCAGTCACCTTCATCTCACAAAGATCCTCGCTTTGCTTCCTCCTCCAGGTTTCTCCCTCTGTAATTGTATACACACACTTTGGCAAACAGAGACACGGAATTGATTGATTTTGAATTGATTGCAGAGCTTTTTCTCATACGGAACTCGAAGCTCTCAAGTCCCTGCACGCGTCCCTGGCTGCTCAATCTCAGAGCAACGGTCCACACGTCTCTCCCTCAGTTTTTAAGGTCATTTTGCTTCACTGCTGCTCTCTCAATTTCCGTGAATTTCAATTATTATGTTGTGAAATGATATTTCCTCTCTAATTAATTAGACGTAGCCTTATGCCTTCACAGAATTATTTTGGACTTCATGGTCCTCTTGGAGATAGAATGTTCGACTTAGTTACCCAGCAACGCAAAGACCAAAAACTCACCTTCGAAGACCTCGTTATTGCCAAAGTAATTTACTTGAAAGAAAAAACTTGTGAATTTGCTGTATTTATCTGGTTTTGTTTAGTTTTTTCATCTGCCCACTTGCTCTTTTCGCTTCCTTGTGTGTGTTGCAGGGGATTTATGAGAAGGGAACAAAAGATGAGATTGAAGAATTCATATATCAGTTATTAGACGTATCCGGGAATGGCATTGTGGGGAGGTAGAATTCGACCTTTTACTTACGACAGCCTAGCGAGAATGATAGGATATAGTTTTATACTCTAAGGCAGTTGGTTTTATGTTTTGATTGCAATTTATAGAAGTATTTGATTTGATCTTATCCTGTCATATTTTACATAATCAGTTGTTGCGTGTCAAGTAGTTTAGTTGATGTTGTTGAGTTTTAGTGAGTTTTGAAGTATCATATTTGTTCCGGTTTGTTGAACAGAAATATGCAAGTAGCCATTGCAATGATCTGAAGTTCTTAGAAATAACAGATAACATGAGATATATATATTGCATGACTTGGTTTTACTTGTTACTGTGGCTGCAGAAAGGATGGAAGAATTTGGTGATTGCTAGTTATAAACGCATTAAGAAAATACCCGTCTTTCTGTTCCTTTTATGTATATGATATTAGGAATTTAAATTCAGGTCTGATCTGGAATGTGTTCTGGTTGCAATGTTTGACAACATCTTCAATATGGACAACTCCGAACATGGATCAAGTGCGCATCACGACACTGTGAATATATTTCTTAATGCTGCAAAGTTCGCTAAGCATGACGAAAGACATGCTGAAGAAAGTTTGTCTTTTGAAGATTTCAGAACTTGGTGTACTCTTCTCCCGTCTGTCAGGAAGTTCCTTGGAAGCTTATTGATACCGCCTAATCAAGGTGTTCTGCTCAAATTCTTTCATTTGTATCCTCTGGCTTGCTATTTGTTTTAATTGTTGGTTTTGCATTCTAAAGTGGTTTCCCAAATAGTTTGGGAGAATCTGAAGTTTGTTTTGCCCTTTCATAATTTTTGAAATTACCTTTCCTTGTAGGAAGACCAGGTTCTCAGGTTCCTCGATTATTGCATTTGGAAAACATCGATCCTAATATGATTCTATTAAAGAAGATTTATGCTTGGCATATAGGAGGAATCCTTCCGCAGCATGATCTGGAGGAATGGAAACTTTTATACCATAGTTCTGTAAATGGTCTGAGCTTTAGCACATTTTTGGGCAACGTATCGTGAGTATCTTTCTTATACTCTTTAATACTTTTCTTTCTTTTTTGAATCACTTAATCAAATTATATTCCTATGTCTGTTGAGTTGAATATGTCCTTGCAGTGTTGTGATTTTATCACTGTTCTGAGAGTGAAGATAGGCATTAGAGTTGTAGGTATACATTTTTTTTGGGTTACATTGTGGGGAAAGAAACCCGCATTGGCATGAACATGGATGGGTGCCAAGCAGTGGGGAAGGGGGAGGGCCTCAACCACTGTGGTAGCATTGGTAGTTGTAGGTATACTTTTAGAGTTTAAGGGGGAGAGGTAATTGGTGCCTTCTTGGATAATACATGAACAAAAGTCCTAAATAATATAACCTTTTCTGGTTTAGAATGTGTAGAATGTGAATTGAAGGGGACTCTAAAGCCTGTGTTCACTTCTCAAATCATGTATAAGGACCATGACAATGCTCTGTTAAATGCTTATACTTGGCCTTTTTCCCATATTAAGATAGAGTGCTAAAAGCTTTTCCTATTTTAATTTCAGTCTTGTGGGTTGCTGCAACTAATTTGGGCTGGAATGAGTAATTGTTCAATGAACTGCAGAAAGGATAAGGGGCCGACTGTACTCATTATCAAGGACAAAGAAGGTTATGTATATGGAGGTTATGCTTCGCAGCCATGGGAGAGGCATGGTGATTTCTATGGAGATTTGAAGTCATTTCTTTTCCAATTGTATCCCACGGCATCTATATTCAGGCCTACTGGAGCAAACACTAATCTACAGTGGGTGAGTTGCTACTTGATCTTATAAGTTATATTGCTCTGAAATAGAGAAAGCACCATATCTTTCTCTTCATTATGTTTATCCATTTGGATGAGGAATGCCTTTGGTTTCTTAGTTGCCTCTAAGTTTTAGAGTCATGAACTGAACTGCATCACATTGTCACAGAAGTTCCGCTTTGTAAATCAGTTAGTTTCTATGAACCATGAATTGCTTTATTATTTTATAAAGAACTTGTTATTTTGTGTACTGGCAGTGTGCTGTGAATTTCAGTTCAGCAAGCATCCCAAATGGTATCGGTTTTGGAGGAAAAGTGAATCACTTTGGCCTTTTCCTTTTGGCCACCTTAGATCAGGGGCACACTTTCTCCTGTACCACATTTGGCTCCCCTTGCCTCTCCAAGACCAACCGAATATACCCTGAAGTGATAGAATGCTGGGGAGTGGTTACTAAAGTAGCAGACGAAGAAAAACATGACGGCGGAAAAGGTACTGTATTGGAGAGATTTAAGGAGGACCGTCATATGCTCAACATGGTTGGTCTCGCAAATGCAAGTGAGTAACTTGCTGTAGTTTCCCGGAATTACATGCTTGCTACAGTTTGCACCTCTGAAACTATTTCTTCTAGTTTAAAGAGGCATCATGTTTCTGGTGTGGTTTATGCTGCCGCAAATTTCTGGACAGCATTTTCACTCTGTACTCTGTATTTACCGTTTATTTTATATTTTTGGATCCGAACACTGTATATTTAAGTTCATCCTGTAATATTGGCGGCTCTTTTGTTCTCTGCTTTACAAAGCATGGTTTTTCCTTCTACTACTTTTATAATAAGATGTGGCTGGTGTGAGTTAACACTGTGCTTGCAATTAGGTTACAGATATGCAAGCCATGCCTCTGAAAATTTTGTGGACAGATAATTTTACCAATGGAAGTGACCACGTGAAACTGTGTAATATAGAAATATTCTTCCTGATGAAATTGAGACCGAGAATTAACAGATAATCGCGCAACAATTTCTGATGCTCGTGTAGCCTGCCTAGTTTATAAGTAAAAAGAATTTTGGCGGTTCGCAATTTCTTGTTTCTTTTTGGGCATCAAACAAGCTCTATCTTTTAGCACAATCGTTAAATTCCACATACCGCATTGTGAGCAGCATACAAAGCTCCCATTGTGAAAAGCTGAGCTTTTTGCAACGGAAACATTACACATTATTCCAAAACAATTGCTTCACCTCTGCTTTTAGAACATGTGCCAAAACAAACCCAATCCCATCTCTTATGCCAAGTTAAAATGTTGACGCAGAATTCCTGTATCTAAGCTTTAGCCAATAAAACATCTCTTCATAAGGATGCTGCACCACATATTGATAAGAGATGCACTAATATCACCACCGTACACCTTAAATCAACCCCAGCTTACAAGGAAAGGTAGCCATGATTACATTACGGGGCAAGCTTGTATGCTACAATCATCCCAGATGGATCGCACAAAAAAAAATCATCCCAGATGGAAGTGGCTAACTTGTATGCGAGGTAAACGGGTGCAACAAAATCACAGTCCATTCCGGGACTTGACATAATGAGGTTTTTCTTTCTTCGGCTGGAGATTGTAACAAGCCTAACAAATGGTTCTAAAACATTCAAGATGGTATTTGATGTAAATGCATAGCTGCATTGTCTTCACTACAGTTGGGCATCATAGGGGTTCCAAATTCCAAACCCAATAAGCATGAAATCAAAATGGACATCACGGAGGCTCCGAATTCCGGCATATCAGAAACAAAGCCATAAATAATCACATTCTCCAAAGAATTTGAAACCAAACTCTAATTTAATCACATTCTTAAATTAAACCTACCCATGCCCTAGAAAAAGCAATAGTACCCAAAAGAACATGAACATGAACACGAACATTGCACAAGCAAGCAGCTATCCAGAAGAAACCCAAAAGATTCATTTGACAAAAAGAAATAAAAATGCATGCTTTAGATTCTAAATCCAAAATTAACAAAATCCCATAATAAAGGATTGAGAATCCACATTAGAGATCCATGGTAAACTTAAAAACGCATAGCAACAGAAAATTAGCAAAACTTTCCTTCCTAATCTCCCAAAAACCCAAATTTACTCATTATAATCCCTTCTTCAGTACCTCCTGGGCCCGCCGCGCCCGAACCCGAGCTGCTGGGGCTGAAGAGAAGCCGGGTCGACCCGCTTGAGGCCGGGCATATCGCCCATGCCGAGAGCAGAGAGCATGTCGATCGTCTCCTTGTCGACCTCGATCTCGTCAGTCTTGATGGCGGACTTCTCGGGGACGTAGTCCATGCGGCGCTCGCGCTCCTCCTCCTGGAGCTTCAAGGAGATGCCGCGAACAGGGCCCTTCTGGATCCGCTTCATCAAATGGGTCGAGAACCCGGCAATCTTGTTGCGGAGCCTCTTGGAGGGGATGATGGCCACCTCCTCCAGGATCTTCTTGTTGATGTGGAAGTCCAGGGTCATGCGCGAGTAGTATCGCTCAATCACTTGGCGCGAGGATTTCTTCACAGTCTTTGTACGGACGCGGCCCATGGTGCTGGTTTTTCTCTCTGTGAATGTGTGTTTTGTGTGTGGAGGTTTTGGGAGGAGAGAGAAGCCCGGTAAGGAGAGAGAGAAGGCAAAATGAGGGTGGAAGGTGGACGCTAGGGTTTTGGGGTATTTATCTGGGAAATCCCTAAAATGGTCTTCGCTGCTGGAAGTTTCGGCCCAATTGGAAAATATTTGGGCCTAGAGTCTGGCCCAGATGTTTTTTGAAAATTGGGCCGAGTGTTGTACTTTCAAAGCTGGAGAAACTAAATTTGTGTGCTGTGTGCTACTGGAGCCTAGCCCGTTGAAAAAGAGCTTTAATTTTCCAACCATTAGTTTCAAGTTCGAAACTCCGTCCCTTTTTTAAGACTAGGGTGTTTTGATAGGAGAGGAGCGCTCTCCTTTTGAACCCGTGGATGGATTCCCCCTCTTAATTAATGGAAAATGCTTGAGCATCTCATTTCAAGCGAGAATAATATATTTTTCTTTTTTTATTTTCACTCATCACTTGACATAATCAAATTATGCATGCCCACAATCCCAGAAAGAAGTGCAATAATGATGCAACGCCCATCCCTACTCCATGGAGTTACATTTTTTTTTAAAAAAAATTTTGATTTGTTTACATTTTGCTTATTGTTTTATTTGTCCACATGGTTTAATATAGACTTCATATGCATGCCACATACATAGACAAAAAATGCTTGACCTAAATTCTTGCCGATGAGGATTAAATTTTCAAAATGTTATGTTTGATATCATAACATCTTAAACATTACGTACTAATTAAAGTGCAATTTCACTCAAAATCACAAAGAGTCCAAGGTGCAATTGACTGATCATTACAACTAATTAGGGCATGGGCCATTAGAAGACATGGGGAAGATTTTTGGAATGAAGACTTATACTCTGAAAGAGCAAGGGCAAAAAGGATCCAACATTAGCAAGACTATAGTGGCAGCACAGCAAAATGCATGTGGTGCTTACAAAACTTGGTTTGAGGACATCAAATTTCTCAAAACCATACTAAAAGATTGATTAGTGGTGCTATAACCTCCATCCACAAGAAGGTTCAGTCCATTTACAAACTTAGACTCCTCACTTGCCAAGTACACCGCAGCTTCCGCCACATCCTCTGCCCTAGGCACCGCCCCTTTCAACACCGCCGCAGCACAAATCAGCTCCTCCACCGCATCTCTCTCCATCCCCATAACATTTCTTAGCAATGGAGTTGCCATGGCACATGGAGAAATGCAGTTGACTCTGATCCCATGCTGCCCCAGCTCCACACACAAGCTCTTCATAAGTCCCACCACCGCGTGCTTCGACATGGTGTAAGCGTGTGGAGACTCACCGCAGCTCGCGGATGCTACGCTTGAAGTGAACAAAATGACACCTTTCTTGGCAGGGATCATAGCCCTAGCAGCATGCTTGGCGCCCAAGAAAGCTCCGTATACATTCACATCAAACACTTGTTTGAAGTTTTCGGCACCAGCGCTTAAAATTGTTGGCTCCAAGTTGCCCGGTATGCCGGCATTGTTGTACATGATGTCAAGCTTGCCATACTTGGACAGAGCCAAATCCACTACATTTTTCACATCAGATTCAACCTTGACATCGCAGCGGGTGTAGCAAACGGATTCTTCATCCGGGTCGAGTTCTTTGCAGAGGGACAGAGAAAGTTCGTCTTGGACATCGGCTATGATGACTTTGGCACCATGCTGGACAAACAATCTTACAGTGCTCTCTCCAATGCCGCTAGCTCCTCCAGTGATTATTGCCACTTTGCCATCCAACCTGCAAAATTGATGTTCAAACATTTAGAAGATGATGAAGAAAAAGGTTAGAAATTTAGACACCAAATGAAGTGGGGTTAAAACTAGGCTTACCTTTTGGGACTCGGAGCTAAAGAGGAAGAGCTGCTCATCTTTAACTTCACTAATTGATGCAAATGCATAGAGGCCCTTGATTTCATATATATATACATACATATATCTTTATATATATAGCATGAAAAAGTATTGGACAGAGTGAGAGTTGCTTGTTAAGTCACCGACAAGTTTACGCAGCCCGATTTGAAGGCATGTGACAGATCGCAGTTTTGAAGCTGTAAGTTTGGTTTCAAAGTGTTGTTTATTAGGTTGCATTCTTTTCATGGGTTGTGTACATTTGCTGTAAACAAGAAAAAACTGAGCAACAAATAAAAGCCAACCAGAAACGTCCCAAATTACTTATGTCCCTTCAAATAATTGCAAACAATTTGCCATGTGGTGACAAGAAAAAAGTGAACCTGCTTTGCCATACATGGCAAGAATGACAGGGTATGGAGGATTATAATTTTCTTTATCTTGTTGCCTGGACCACAGTTCGTCCCGGATTGAATAAAAATGGAGCTGGAAGAAACAAAGTGAGTGCAACCAAGGAAGATATTAAAAAAAAACAATGGCTTTGACTTAATTGTCGACAACCTTTTGAAATGAAATGTATTTTAATTTATTTTCTGCAGTTTAATTAAATGTGTTCAGCAAGGTCAGGAAGATATATCTAACATTTATATGCTCTCAAGAAGCTCTGCTGGGGAATCAAAAGTGCCTTTTTACTTAAATATGTTCTGAGGCTGTCTGCTTATGGATCGAATATTTTTAGTGCATGCAACAAATTAAACAATTGGGTTGAGCAAGAAAACTCAGACTTGATTCCTGCTGTATGAGGAACAGCCATCCTGCAGGGTTAAGTTAGTCTTATTTGGTGTAATGTGAATGCTAAATTGAGCTTAGCATCGATACCGATGAAAATTATAATAATTTTCGTAAAATCTTTTCGTTACAGAAGGCATGGCGCAATCTCTCTCTGGACTCTTGATCCATTGAAGAAGAATGAATGAGTGTGGAATTGAATTTTTTCTTGCTAGATGGCGGAAAACTTGGTCCATTATTAGGATGAACTTGTGACAAATTAAATTTGAACTCAAGCTCAAACATGTAAAAAAGTCTACAGCAGCCAAGCAGATCAAGGCTCTGGGGGGTATTGAAACATGTGGAAGCCAGGATTAACTATGCTGAAAGCCCCATCTATTAAAAGATTATGCCCGCTTATGTACCTAGCTTCATCACTTGCCAAATAAAGAGCTGCATTTGCCACATCTACTGCCTTAAGTGTCACACCCTTCAAGTTAGCCAATGCGCTCATCGTATTCTCCATCTCCTCATCCTCAAGCCCAACAAATTTCCTAGCCAAAGGCGTCACGAGCGCATAGGGCGACAAGCAGTTCACTCTGATCCCGAACTGGCCTAGCTCAACAGCTGCATTTTTAGTCAGGCCATTCACGGCATGCTTTGAGCAACAATAGGCATGTGAGGCTGCACCACCAACATATGAACTTATGCTAGCAGTTGAAATAATGCTGCCCGCTCGTGCCGGGATCATGACCTGCGCAGCATGCTTTATCCCGAGGAAAACTCCGGTGACGTTGACGCTAAGTATGCGCTCGAAATCGGCCTTTTCATTGTCGATTATGCGTGCCTTGTTGTCATCAACTATGCCTGCATTGTTGAACATGATGTCTAGCTTCCCATATGTAGCAACAGCTTTGTGCACTGCATTTTTTATTTGGGCTTCGTCTGTCACATCACAGTGGACGAATGTGCAGTCTGTTGGGCCCATGGATTCCCGGACTGAATGGCCCAGATCATCTTGGACATCTGCAATGACGATTTTGGCCCCATGCTGAGCAAAGATTTTCGCTGTGCATTCTCCAATGCCACTTGCTCCTCCAGTTATCAGAGCCACCTTTCCCTCAAGCCTACATTCAGTTGCAAAAAAGAACACACAATTTTTAAAAAGTGATTTTTTGTGTGGGAAAAATACTTCATAATCCAATTAATTTTTCTTTCCCGCTGATTTTAGAGCTACCATATTTTTAGATCATATTAGTGAACCACATTATATACCAAATCAGATTTATTTGCAACAATTATTATATTCAATTATTAATTTACATGTCAACTGTCATATAATTAATTTCAACTTCACTAATGTGATATGAAATTGGTTGTTTCTTTACCATTATTGTTTCCTCTGAGCAAATTAAATATATAAGCTCATATATACATTGTTGGTCCAGTCTAACATAATCTTGATCTATGTGTGTTATTAGGGGCCATGCTAATTTTCTATGAGATGATGGATTCTGGTGTCTCATAGATTGTGACTTTTGGAGGATTGCTTTGGTGCTGAGGTGTTTTTGGTTATCGGGGAGCTTCTCTTCTTGGCGGATGATCGGTTGGTCTCTATGTGTAATAGTGTTGTCCGGTGTGGTGGGTGTGTATTCACTCTTTTGTGCCCTTGATGGTGTGGTCTTCGTCTTCTTGGTGGTGACATTGGCTTTGTGTTGTATTTGTTTTGATTTTGTAACGGGGAAGATTGTTTTACTATGTACCAATACAATGTGCTGGTTTTAGTCTAATCTTCTTTATTCTTGTGTGATTATAAGAGCTGTTTGTTTCCTATCCTTTTTGAGGATTTTAAAAAACTCATCAGATTGATTACGAAAAAAAAAATCTTCCCAGTATCGTTCCAATTTTATCTGATGTTTCCAAGGGAATGTCTAGCATAATTAATCATGTTAATGTTATTCATGCCTTATGAGAAGCCTAAGGCACTGACCTTTGGCTCCCCAAGCAAAATAGAACCCAATACTGGCCTCTAGAGTCTAAACATCAAATCTCTAGATTGGACAAATGAAAGAATAATCACCCATGAAACTCTTATTAATGGTGAAGCCAATTTGGTTGTGGATACATTTGCAAAATACACAAACTATCACATATGTAACATATGATATGTTTACCAAGAAAAGATACACAAATATAAGCACAAACAGATAACTATAAAACTTGATTAATTAAGCATGTTCTGCTAACCTTCTTGTGACTGCAGAGAGTACTGAGGAGAATGCCATAGCTGACACAGAAGAGAGAGAGAGAGAGAGAGAGAGCAACGAAGAGTGATAATTGGTTCTGTTTGGAAATGGGGAGAGACGGTGAGGACCCAAACCCTTAAAGTTAAATATTTATCAATTCTAAAAAGCAACTATGAGAGATACACCAGACAAAGTCACCGACCACCTACAATTGCAGAATCATGACACTTTTTTTAAATAAATAATACAAGCAATAATTAAAATTATTTTAATTTAATTTAATAGACAGAAAGATTATTCAAACTTAAGTATAAAGGAACGAGTTCATAGCTTTAACCAACTAGCCTAATTCACATAAGCACGGCACTTTCTGATTAGAACATGTTATATGGTCATCAAAGTCAGTATTAAGGTGGTGGTCAAGAGATTAAGGTAGTCCTTAATTTTAATAGGATGAGGTATATGGGAATCTGAGCATAAACAAACAAATGGGTGGCTGGCCCATATAAAATATAGGAACTTGAATTTTTGTTTGGGCTAGGCGATCTGCATTACTATAATAATTAATTACTGGTTTCATGTATATCTTAAACAGTTTTACATTACTTTTCTTTTTGGGCTCGAATTTTATATTACATATTAGAACCAAAGACACAGATGGTTGAGATGGGAATCATTTTAACGAGTCAAGGGAATCTTCCTGTGGCATAAACCTATGCTAATTTAATTATATCGAAATGAATATTTCTCTACTTATGCATATATTACAGGATTGAAGGCTAAAACCCGATCAAATTTCAAATCAAATCAAACTAATTCGTGCTATTTAGTTTGGTTTCTATGCTTAACAAGTGTACTTTTAGACCTAACTGAACCAAATCGTTAATGTTTTATTTTTTCTGCATCTTACTCTTTGATATCATACCTATAATATTAAAAACAAAAACTGCTAACTCATTCACCCAATACGTCTCCATCTTCTTTGTTATAAATTTCTCTTAACTATGATTTAATTTGTTGTTAGAAATTCTCTTTCATATATGTTAATAACATATAAAATTTGCTTAGTTGCTTATGACAAGAAACCGAGACTAATAGATTGGTGTTTTCCTCTTTTTGGTCCTTCTTCTCTTGATATGCGTAGGCGTGCCACCACCAAGCCACTTAATGGCTTGGATGGAAAGATTGTGTGAGTGTGTTTGCGTTTCTGACTTCTAATCAAATGATTGATCGGCCAAGCAAAAAACTTATTCTTGACCTAAGTTCTTTCACTTCCTTGATTAGGTCAAGGATGATCGAGCTTTGTATGACTATTTTTAGGATTTTGGTGACAAGTGCAATGAATGTAAATGCAAGAACAAAATGACAGTAATGTTAATGCGATAAAAACTTGAATTTAAAGACAACAGAAAGTAAATTGCAAGAAAGAAAGCTTACACTAGGAAAATGAAGAACTTGGATAATCTAAAGTGCTTGAAAGATAAAATTCTAGACTAAGAATTGAAAGGTGCACGATAAAAAGATAGGTTTTGTGTGTTGAGTCCAAGGCCATTTCCTCTTCTGATGAGCTATTTATAGAGCTTTCTTCAACTCATGGGTTTGGCCATTAAATGGCCTCAACTGGTTTTTCCTTGAAAGTGCTTCCAAGATTAATGTCTTTTGGAGTTCTAGGCATTTAATGAGAATTTCCCAACCACCACCAACCCATATGGTTGGTCAATAAAATAGAATTGGGATTGTGAAAAGATTCTCTTGATTTGAGATGCAATAAGTCCGGCTACAAGTCTCCCCATCTTTGAATTCTACCACTTGCAATGAGACTTCTATTGGAACTTATGAAGTTAGCTTCTTGAGTTGGGTTTGGACTTTTGAGTGTATGATCTGACCTCTGGTGAGACATCATGCACTCGGAGCTTCTAACTTGGTTGAGAATTCCATTAATATTAGGGCGACATGAGAAAGACCACACGAAAAATGCCACTTTGGGAAAGGTCGGATGTGAGAGGCGAGGTGTGTGAGGCCACAAATTCTTATCAAACATTGACATATTTCAAATACTAAGTATGTCAAAGTAACTTGAACCCTAGCCTCCCTCCCTTGGAAACACTTTCAGCGTCGCACTGAGGGCCTCTTCCCCCCCTCTCATCTCCTCATTCTCACTTCCTTCATCTTTTATTTGTCTATTTTTCTCTCTCTTCTATGAAAGTTTATGTTACTTTTCTTGTCGTTTGTATTTCCTCCTTGTCTCTCTGAATCTCCTCTCTCACTCCTTCCCATCCCTCTGATCTCCCTCATCTTTGACTCATTTTGTCTCCAAATGCCCCCATCTATCCATTACATCTCCCTCAAGTTCTCCTCTTCCCCTTTCCCTATGATCGACTTTCTCTACTTTTTTCTCTTTACCCTCACCTTAAATTTCCCTAAATTATGCCTAAATTTGAAAAACCCATAACTGCACTTCCACTCTCCTTTTTCTCCCCCACCCATAAATGTTGTTCTTCAACCTACACTTCTCACCTCTAAATCCCTTGCCTCTTCTTTGTTATGGTGTTTGCCACACATTCCCTCCGGTTGTGTCCCGACCCAAGGTCTCAACCAACAGACACTGCTCCTTGGCTCCACTGATGATGATGCTTCAAAAGTGCTCTTTGCAAGTGCTTCCAAGATTATGGTAGTGCTTTTTGCATGAGTGGTTCGTCCACCACCATTCTCCGTTCTAAACATTGGTCTGTCTAGTTACTAGTTGCCCATCTCTAGCGGTTATGAATCTATGACGGCGGCGTGACAAGTGGGAAGTGGCGGTTATAGCTTTTCAGATTTAAAGTTTTTCCTTTGTGCCTATATTAGGTTGGATGTTTGTTTTAGGGTTTTTCCTTTTTGTAGCTTTTTTTTTTTCCTGTTGGGTTAAGGCCTTGTACTTATTGGTGATGGGTTGGTTTTTTATTTTTGCATTTTCTGTTTGTGTAATCCCTTTCATTTTTAATAAAATGAATTACCTTGACAAAAAAAAAAAAAAAAAAGTATGTCAATGTAAACGCTTGACCTTTTGCTCACATATGCATCACGCCAAGAGGTCTAGGTCTCTTCATTAAGATAGAAAGCTAATAATAATATATGCCTACAATCAAAGCCATAAGGCCATTATGGCTAGGGAAGGGTATCAATTCGGCCGAATCGATAAAACCGGCTGAACTAAACCATAATTACAGGTTTGGTTTGGTTTGGTTTTGACCAAGAGAAAGTCAAACATATTTTGGTTTGGTTTGACCAAACTGGACCGTTTATGTGTATATTTATTTATTTATAATTTATTTTACATGTGTAATACTCTAATTAATTAATAATTATATATGAATATTTGAATTGAGCTATATTAGTTAGTGAAATATGAAGTTTTATGATATTTTGAGCTCTATGGTTTCGTACTCTAGAAAATGATTTATGTATGAAGCAAGTTGTGAATTTTTTTTGTTATAATTGGGCTAACAATGTTGAAAAAATGCAAAACGAAAGAGAATTGGGCTTAGACCCAAACCGTCTAAACCAAACCGAACCAATCCGTCTTAAATTGGTTTGGTTTGGTTCGGTTTCCTTTATAACTTTTATCCAAATCAAACCATCATATTGTAATTGGTTCGGCCGTAATTTTAAGGTGAAACCGATCCAATCCGGACCATGTCCACTCCTAATTATGACTATAAATTTCACTTAATTATACTTTAATGTGTATAGTACCACAAATCTACAAAGCCATTTGAAATTCGTTCTCCACCCTGATTTGGAGTTTTGCTACCACCACTACTTGGACTTTGGTTTTCATCTCGACTTGGAGTGTAAACTCCGACTTGAACTTGGAATTAAGTCCCGACTTTGGATTTGGTTTCCAACCTGACTTGGACTTTGGCTGCCATCCTGACTTGGGGTTTGGTTTCCATCCTTGGACTCCACCCTTGGGCTTATCAACTCGGCTTTGGGACTTCACCAACCTTGCATGACTCGTCAATCCACCGCTGGCTCTCACTCTTTTGGACATATATATATATATATATATATATATATATATTCTAACATAATCATGTTAATGTGGGGAAATCCTTGTGTGAAACAGGGATAGTAATGCTAATCACCATAAGTCATGCTTGATAATTTTTCTACGTGGTAGTCTGTTATTAGTTAGAAATAACAAAACAGTATTATCTCTGTTTCACACAAGTTTTTCTGCCAATATTATATTGGTCTATATAAACTGTACATCTTGAAGAATGGTCACCCATGAAACTCCTATTTTTGGTGAAGCAATTTGGTTGTGGATAAATTTACAAAACTGGGTGTTCAAGACACTAGCTACGTTCTATGATGAACTAATTTTGTTTGATAATTACCAAAAAAATACACCAACATATCACATATGTTTACCAAGAAAAGATACACAAATATAAGCACAAACAAATAATTATAAAACTTGATTAATTAAGCATGTACTGCTAACCTTCTTGTGACTGCAGAGAGCACTGAGGAGAATTCTATTGCTGTAAAAGAGAAAGAGAAAAAGATAGGGCAATGAAGAATGATATATTTGTTATAAAACTGGAGAATTTGGAGAGGAAATTGAGAGAGAGAGAGAAAGTAGAGAAACTGAGTTTCTTATTCTCATTTCTATGTGTATTGAACAATGAAGGGATGAACCCTTTTATCGGCAAAGCCTAGGGAACATGTGGGCTCCACAACTAATTATTTACAACACTCCCCCTTGGAGACCACAAATGATATGGAATATGCCTCGTTAAAAACCTTGCCAGTAAAAACCCAGTGGGACAAAAACTGGTCAAAGGTAAAAAGAGTACATAATCATGTGTAACATAAAATTCTGTGTATATTGACGCGCGTGCGACACTGCCTCGTTAAAACCTTGCCAGGAAAAACCCAGTGGGATAAAAACCTGGACGAAGGAAAAAGAGTACAATGTGTAAAGGTCTTTCTTGACAGCACGCTCCCCCTGATGCTTGGCAAAATATCTTTAAGCCATTCTGTTGATCATCTTTCTGAATATCATAGTTGACACTGCTTCTGTGAGTCAATCTTGAGCGACACTGCCTCGTTAAAACCTTACCAGGAAAAACCCAGTGGGATAAAAACCTGGATGAAGGAAAAAGAGTACAGTGTATGGAGGTCTTTATCAAAACCATGCTCCCCCTGATGAATATCTCCCCCTGGAAAATGGAGGACTAGCTTTTGTCCAGTAAGCGACCATAAAAATTTTCATAGTATACTCTAAACCCCCTGAGCGACACTGCCTCGTTAAAACCTTACCGGGAAAAACCCAATGGGATAAAAACCTGGATGAAGGAAAAAGAGTACAGTGTGGAGCTAAGCTCTATCTGGTCTAGTATACTTCCGAAAAACATTTAAGGACCAACGGATAATCCTCATAAAAATGCTTCAATACTTTCTTAGTATAAGCAATAATCTCGTTGGCACAATGCTCGATCCTTAAGTCGAGACATATATTTCGTGAATTCTGCAGAATCTTTAATGTGTTGCAATCACATCAATGTACTCACTGAGGTAATTTATGCATATTAATATTGAGTACAAATTTTGTGCTTCAAGCACATGTCCTTTAGGGACTTGCTTTATGCAATGATAATCCTCTCAACGGATTTTGTCTAAAAGGGATTAATTTTTATGACACATTATATAGCTTTATCCCAGCTATTCATATATCTTTAGGGAATCGCTTCTGGCGATATGCTCTGTGCATTTAATAACCCTTAAAGATAATATGTTGGTCTCCATAATTGTGTAATAAGGGGGGGCACAATTGAATCTGTAAATATGGAGAAAACCCAACATTCCTTGTTTCTGCCAGAAACAGTGTGTCATACAAAATAGGGATATTCCCTTGTATTCCGAACACCCAAGTATAAATTCAGTATTAACAAATTTTGGGGTTCGTACTGTGGGTTTGTTCTTTCACGTTCATTCTCATCTATAATGGAATTACCTCTTTCCATTTTGGCCAATGATATTGTCGACATTTAATAATTGAACGTGGTTCCAATCAACACAAGCCCATTGATGATTTGAGTAGCTATTCCAAAACCAAAAATTGTCATTCATCAATTCATGATCCCACCATTCTCATGTGCATGCGCATGCATCAATTATAAGCATTTCTTTGCTTTTGGGTACCCAAGCCACTTCAGGGGGGCTTTTATTATGTGAGAATGTGGATTATAACCTCCAATGGAGCGTTATTTTACAGTAGGGCGTGAATAATCTCTATTTAGAGAGTTGGAACATTTAGAACCCATATATCTGTCATGCTGCAGGCATGCCACAGATTAATACATACATGTCAATTAATTTCTGGGACTTTAACCCATTTAATGGGACTTTAACCCATATAATTTGCTACGCATTAGGCGTGCATAATATCAACATTGACATGTCAAAGGATTGTCCATTTGGGACTTCAATCCACATCATTTGCTACGCAACAGGCGTGCATTATATTGATCACTGCTATACCCATGTTATGTTCTTATGGGACTTTTAATCTGTGCAGTGTATTATCAATGTATCCAACTTGCAATCTGTAAAATTTGCATTAATAATTCATGGATACATAGAAGTCATTCTTTTGGAACGGACTTATCTCCCCATTTGGTTACCTTTCAAGATAAAATATCAAATAGGTATATAAGCATAAAATAACAAAAGTATTGCTTACATCCTTAGGTGGGAGAAACTTTTCTCAAGTATCATTCAAGCTCATATCAGCCCAGTAAATATAATGTAGCGCTTGATGGTCTTGTTATATCCTGCAAGAGCAAAAATCACAATTCTTTTCTCTGTCAAAAACAAATAACTCTCAGAGTTAGGATCACTGCATGGATTCATTCTTCAGATGTTCATTCTAAAGAAATAAAATCTCTTATGAACAGAGAGTTATAAAAAGAAAGAAAAGATACAAAGATTGTGATATTGATTGCAAGGTAAGGTAAGCAATCAAGGAAGGAAGCTGGTGGAAGCAGACAATAAGCTCTCATATCCCCTAGTTTAGAAGGACCTCAGGAGATTAGAGCATAAGGCCGCCTCTACAATTCCCTGATCTTGCAGAAACATGATTAGGGATAGTCTTGCTTCCTGAATGGATGATCAGAGATAGTCTTGCTTCTCGGGCACATTAAGTGCTCACTGATAAGAAAAACAAGTAAATATCGCATAACTAGATATGGAGTAAACTGGATGTCTTCTGCAAATAAAATTTCATTAGTAACACATTTATACACAAATATAATGAATAGGTAGAACCGGTGAATTTCAAATTAACCATAGGAAAATTGCGAGATTCCCGGGATGCTTTTGAAAAAGTAGCTCCGTGAAATCCGTAAAGCAAGATCGGCTTTGAAAATAATGCTTGAAAACGCCGAAAGTGCCGACAGGCATTATTAGAGGCCACGTGAAGTTTTGAACTCTAGGAAAGAAAAGGAGAAATATGGGGATCCGAGAAGATATTGGGATCCTGAAAAACAGTAGCCATATTTCCTCTTATAGATATTGCCTTTGCAAACCTTGATTGGAGCAACTGCGTTTCAACCTCAACTTCCTTCATTTTCTGAAACTTTAGTTTTCCTGAGCCTTTCTTCGAAACCTTCTTTAAAATGGCTTCCTCTTCTTCCTGCCCAAATTATTTCAATTTAAATGATGCTCCCACAACAACCAGTGACGCCGAAGTTTGGCGTCCATCCTTTGTATCCAAAAATCGTCATCTCACAGTTAATGATTCTGTGATGATGAATGATGCTACTGCTGTCACAGTAGCTAGGAATTTCATTACTCCAATGGATGAAATGTTGTTGACAGGGAGATCAGAGGAAGATGCTATTAATGACTCAATGGCTTTCAGCATTCAGAGTGCTGTTTCTGTTTCTAACATGGCAGATCGTTTGCGTGCCAGAGCAAACGAGGTTGAGAGGTTAGCTACTGAAAATTCGTCTCTCCAAAGAATGCTTCATGAGTCTCAACAGGAGGTTGAGAAACTTAAAGGAGAGAATAATGCCTTGTTGAAACTGGTGAGTTCATACTCTGTTGATACACTGAGAAGGCTAGACATGCTGCAGGTCTCCAATGAAAGAATTTTGGGAGACCACGAGAAGCTCATGGCTAAGCTTAAGAGGCGCCGTACTCATCCTTCAGAGGCTTCCAAAACATAATATAATTGTATAGATTTTACAGGGCCTGCACCTTCATTGCAGGTGGAAAAATCTATCTGTTGTATGTTCCTGTAATAATAATTGCGCACATTCTTAAACTTGCACTTGTGGTTTTTACGTCTTTTTAAAATGACGGTTTTGAACCTTGTGCCTTATAGGTTCAAATAACCACATCGATTCTCCAAATTTCATATTTCAATGCATGGTAGCCCGGAACTTGTGGCCTGGGCGCAAACTCAGAATTTATTTGCCCTTTTCAAATGGACATGTTTACAACTTTCTGTACATATTTCGGGACTTGAAGTCCTTACATAATTGTCCATATTTTGAGGAACTTCTGGCATCTCATTTAATTGCTCATCCATGAGTTTAAGGAACTGCAGGTTCCCTTTTGTATATAGTGACGGTTCACCCAAAATGGTTAATATTTATGCATACGTCACTATTCATGTGAATAGTATTATTCATATCCAGTACTATTCATGTGTACAGTACATCTGTCAGTACAGTTATCATCCATGTGTATGGCACTATTAACCAATACGGTACTGTTTCATCATTAAGGAACCCAGGTCCTTATTCACATGTCAGGGATCAAGGACTCTTAAGTCCGATCACATGTCTATAAATATAGTACAGGAGAGACTGCCAGCTCTCATATTAATATCATCATCAAGGATCTTCAAGTCCTGATGTAATTGTATGACGAGGATCAAGGAACTTCTTGTTCTGATCTGTATACTGTAAAAACTCATCATACAGCACAATTAATCCATAAAATAAATTACTGATAAGTAAATTACTGGTATGGACGATAAACCCGCACCATACTTTAAATAAATATTGCCTTACATATACTTACAGCATCAATAATTGATATACATCCATAATCCACCTATATAAATGTATATATATTATTTTTATTTGGACTTAAACAGAAACAGGCATTTTCTATAGCTGTAAGTATAATTGTACCTGCCTACGCTGAAGATTCCTTTCATTGTTGCAGGATGGTGGGCATTCAGTTTAAATAAAGCTAACACACACATTTCAAATATTAATTGAATTTCAAATTAGCAGTTTACTTACATGCCCTTCCATGACGTAAAAAGCAGAGACGAGTGATTGTCTTTCGACAATGACATGATATCACAGTAGTGGGGATAACGCTATGATATTGGCCGATCGGCTTTGCTGTATCCCTGCACACCTTTAATAATGATATAATATTAAAATAATATAATTATGTACCTGCACTATAGACCTGCATCTTAATATTCAATTTAAATAATAAAGAATAATAATGAAATAATTGAAAAGATGAGAGGAAGCTTATCCTTTCGGTGGGTTTGCTTGACTGAGCTCATTGGCTCCACCTCCCACCTCCATTATTGGCTTTTAAGAATAATAATGAAATAATTGAAAAGATGAAAGGAAGCTTATCCTTTCTGTCTGTTCTCTTCTGACCAATTTTGCAATCAAAGCCCAAGCAAAGCGACACATTCCCCTCTGCCTTTTATTTTGCTTGGTCTTTTGGCGTGGCCTCCATGTGAGATTGCAAGCAATAGTAATAATATTAATAATTATCATAATTTAGTGGTTCACGCATGCGCACTTAAAACTTTTTCTTTAAGCAAGTGCGCTGGGTGGGAAGCTGTCGCCCGAACAATGAGTTACGCTGCTGCTCTGGCACCTCCACTCTGTGCCTTACTATTCTCCCAAAATACGCACCTCCATTATTCTTCTCTTTCTCTGCCAGTTAAATTTGCTTTCCCACCTTTTTTTTTTTTTTTTTTCGTCTTCTTCTTTGGCCACAAATGGGTAGTCCTTGAAACCCATGGACTCTCTCGGGAGGTTCATCCGGATTGACTGGTGCATGCTCGAATGGACCGTGGTCCGATCCAGGTGCAGTCCAAGTGGGTCGGATTCTACCTTCGGAGTGGAGACCCATGTGCTTCCCACTTGGTCTCCATGCTCAGAGACCACGACTTTGTGGCCTTCTCGCCAGGGCTCAAGTGCTGCAACTAGGCCGCCAGCGCAGTGGGTTGAGAGCGAGGTGCATGGTGGAGTTGTGGACGAGGGTTTGGCACTGAAAAACCCTCGGCTTTTGCAGCAAGTTCAGGAGCTTGTGACGGGCATGGAAGCCTGCTAAGTACATGGGGTTTCCCCGTCGCCATGGAGCTGAGGCGGCGAGGATGGTGGACCCGCGGCTGACCTGCGGCTGAGCGGACCTCGCGCCTGAGATCGTCGTCTAGGGGATCCATGAACGATTTCGTTGTGCTCCGCGAGCACTGGTTTTGGAGCAGAGGAACGACCTCCTCTACGTCGCCACATCTTGCTCCCGTGGATCTGCTGCAGCAAGATGGACAGGTCGAGGGAGAACTCGTGGAAGCATGCCAATAATCTTAATATTGAAAATGAAATTGGTTTGTGGGTTGTGGGGATGTAGAAGCAGGAATCGCTTCCTGAGATTGCTAATCCATAGCTTCGCATCTCTCTCTGTTTTTCACTGTTTCTTTCTTTGGAATTGGAAGGCTTACAACAAAGCGTTTTTCTGACTGGGTTTCATCATAAAACTCAGCTGGTATTGTTTGAACGAAATCGTGCTGATAACGTGTTATAAAACTGGAGAATTTGGAGAGGAAATTGAGAGAGAGAGAGAAAGTAGAGAAACTGAGTTTCTTATTCTCATTTCTATGTGTATTGAACAATGAAGGGATGAACCCTTTTATCGGCAAAGCCTAGGGAACATGTGGGCTCCACAACTAATTATTTACAACAATATTTATCAATTCTAAAAAATTAATTAATTAGTTATATGAGAGAGAGACCAGACCAAGTGACCCATCACCCACCATTGTAGAATCATGGCAAATATTTTTCTCAAAGTGATGGTCCAAATTACTCTACGAAAATGAGGATTTGAATTTAAGTACAAGGGAGCAGGTTCACTGCCCTAGCCAACTAGTGTAACCCACATAATCATGGCACATTTTGATTAGATGTTATATGATCATCAAATATTAAGGGGGTGTTCAACAGGTTAAGGTATATGGGAGGGGGTTATGCTAATTAACAGCTGGTTAATTAATTGGATCCATAAACAAATGGGTGTTTGGCTCTAATGTCCATATACAATAGGAACATGACTTTTTGTTTGGGTTAGGCCACCTGCATCTGCATTACTATAATAATTACTGGTTTCATGTATACATATTGAGCAGTTTCATATTACATAATAGGTTCTAATAAGAGCATCCACAATAAGAGGGTGTATGTTAAATATATATCTCTTGTTATTGAAATCGTTTCTAATGGAGAGATATAAAAGGTTGTAAATATACATCACTACTATGGAGATGTAAAATAAAATATACATTTACATATATTTTTATATCTTTTATAGGTAGAACCCACCCGAGAAAAGAAAGGGAAAACAAACAAAATAATTATAAATCTTAGATTTACATCTTTTACTATTAGAGAAAAAACGTACTTATATCCTCTAGATATATAAAGGGAATGTAAAAGTAGTTTACACCTCCAAATTTACAACCAGACCGTGAATGCTCAAAGGACATTGCAGCCAACGAAACAAAAATCTAATGAAGACAGACGTGGAATATTACCATCAAATTCTAGACACGTGTTCTGTCGACATAGATATTAATCTACCTAGTGCCATGAACACTTGTGGAATTCCAGCACATATGATATGAGTATCTTCTAGTTTTTTCTAGTTCTTGATTTTCTGACTATTGGCACCACAAATCATTAATTTTCAATACAAACAAGAAAGTCATTGAATCAAATTACGTAATCCAATCCGTTTTACTTTTAATATTTCTTTTTCGACCCATAAAAGGAAAAAAATTTCAAATTTGCTGACCCAACAAAGACTTACAAAAACAAAAACAAAATACAAATTATCGTGTTTTCCGATTTACATGGAGTGGCTGCGTCTGTTGTTGTGGTTGTTAACATCGTTAGCAATAACAAATCATGTTTCATGTTCATTTTCATGGGATTTGGAGGCTGGTCCGAGTTTGGAGCTGAGTCAACTAAGTCGGGAGCTGCTGGACTCGGCGAGGCAGCCCGAGTTCTTTGATTGGTTGAAAAGGGTTAGGAGGAGGATCCACGAGAACCCAGAGCTGGCCTTCGAGGAGCACGAGACGAGTCAACTCATTAGATCGGAGCTCGACTCGCTGGGGATCCAGTACACGTGGCCGGTGGCGAAGACTGGGTTGGTGGCTTCTATTGGCTCTGGGGCGCAGCCATGGTTCGCTCTGAGGGCCGACATGGATGCTCTCCCAATTCAGGTTTGCCAATATCCTTTCTCTGAGAGAGGAAGAAGCGGAAAAGAAAGAGAGAGAGAGAGAGAGATTCGAACCCAAAAAAAAAAAAAGAGAGAGAAAAGAAAGTGTGCGTGTGAATTTTTTTAATTTTTAATTGTTTTTTGCGATGGGAGGTGGAACACTTTTCTTTTCTTCCTGAATTTGTGAATTTTTTTAAGTTTTAATTTTGTTAACATAATAATAATAATATTAGTGAAACATACAGCAAAAATAAAAAATATTTGATTTAAAAAATACAAAAATAGGGAAGGTAAAGTTATTTGATTTATTTTTTGTTTTGCTAAGTGGGGAGGTGGGGTGGTTCAGGTTGTTTCATTTTAAATTGTTCTAAAGATAAATCTAGTTTTTAAATTGTTCTAAAGATAACTCTGTATTGATTGGGGTTTTGTTGATGATCATTCAGTGAATGTAGTATTATCGAGCATATTTGTGGATTAAATTTAGTGAATGTAGCATTATCGAGCGCATTTGTTGAGTAAATTAAGTGAAAGTAGCATTATCGAAATTGATTATATCGGGTTTTGGGTTTGTTAGGAATTGGTTGAATGGGAGCACAAGAGCAGGAACCCTGGAAAGATGCTCATGTAACAATGCTGCTTGGAGCAGCTAAGTTACTTCAGAGCAAAAGCAAAGAAATAAAGGTAACCCAATTGAAATATGCTCAAAATATACCATTTATACATTGCTTAAGGTTTTGCATATGTACAATTTTATAGGGCACAATCAAGCTTGTTTTTCAACCTGGAGAAGAGGAACATGCAGGGGCTTACCATATGATAAAAGAGGGTGCTCTTGATAAGATTCAAGGCATTTTTGGGTTACATATTCAACCTCTAATGCCCGTTGGTACTATTGGTTCCAGGCCAGGTCCAATTCTTGCAGGCTCTGGTAGATTTTCAGTCACAATTCATGGAAAAGGTGGGCATGCTGCGTTTCCCCATTTGGCCACAGATCCAATTCTTGCTGCCTGCTCGGCCATCCTTGCCCTTCAACAGCTTATTTCTAGAGAAACAGACCCTCTAGATGCCAGGGTATATAATATATGCATTTTCTCATTGGTTTTCTTGTTTGTTATGGTTAGTTTATACATGAACATTGTGTGAGAAGTAGAATTCTAAAATGGGGTATATTAGATTTTTTCGTTTCGGACCGTTTATAGGTGGTTACTGTTGGGATGATTGAGGGTGGCCAAGCAGCAAATATAATCCCAGAGACAGTGAGACTTAAGGGCACTTTTCGAAGCATGACTTCAGAAGGTCTAAACTACCTTCAGCAAAGGATTCAAGAGGTATAATCTGAGGTCTAATTTAATTTAATCCCGCCATATAATTGTTTTTACTTCAACAAAGCTGAGAAGTAACTGTTTAAGCTATGATAGCAAAGAGCTATGACATGTTATGCACTAAGACAGTCTGACATGTTATGTTATGTTAGGATTTTCAGTTTAGACGACTGAACATGTTGTTAACTTATTACATGAGATGGAGCATAAATGTGTATATGATTGAGATGTTATGTTGTTAAAATTCTCAGTATAAACGATTGAGATGGAGCATACATGTGTATAAATGATTGAGATGGAGCATACATGAGTATATGATTGGCAGGTCATAGAGATACAGGCTTCGGTGCACGGGTGCACAGCAACGGTAGACTTCATGCTGGAAAAAATGAAGCCCTATCCAGCCACAGTTAATGATGAAGCAATGTACAAACATGCAAAGAATGTGGGAGAAACTTTGCTTGGTGAACCAAATGTGAAGCTTTTTCCAATGTCTATGGGAGCAGAGGACTTCAGCTTTTACACAGAAAAAATGGCAGCTGCATTCTTCATGATTGGGACAAAGAACGAGACTTTGGACCCAAATACAATTTGGCATTCACCCAATTTGGTAATTGATGAGGAGGTTCTTCCAATAGGAGCTGCCCTTCATGCTGCTGTTGCAATTTCTTACTTATAATATTGCTGCTGCTGTAACTTATTAGAAATCTTTTAACTAGTTTGGTACTGTTGTACTTTTAAAAAAAAAAAAAAAAAAAAAAACTGCTTCCGCTATGCTATGAGAATAATCAGCTATGAAATAAAGTAGTTAGGTATTTGATAAACTGTATATGGAAAAGTGTGTGAGTAGTCAAAGTGTTGTATCAAAAGTACTTTTAGCATGCATAATGACCAAAAAGAACATTATAAAGAAACAATTACTTTTTGGATGATTTTCTTGGCACTCAATTATTTTCTTTTTGCACCCCACATTCTCTTTACACTCCACTGAATTTTAGTAAATTTAAAATTACTTATTATACCTCATTTTTCTTCTTAAATTGCCCTCATGAACCTCATTCCCTAACTTACCTGTGTAAATCCCATCCTATATCAAACCTCACCCATCGAAAACTCCTTCTTCTTGCAGACACCTCATCCCATATCAAACCCCACTCCATCGAAAATTCCCTCCATTGCACACCCTATCTAATTTGCAATAGACTCCATCGCACACCCCATCCCACCTGAAACAGAGCCATCGTACAACCCATCGCAGCAAACCCCAACCCCATCGCAAACCCCCATAGCCTCACCCCATCTTATACCCTCATCGTCGATCTCTCTAGTTTTCACAAACGCATCTGACCTCAAAATCCTCCGAAAAGCCAAGGTTTGATTTCAATTTTGATTTCAACTTTGTGGGTGTATGGTTCAAACCTGGTTTTACGAAAATAGATGTTTCTTTCAGTGGGTTACCACCGAAATTGTTGCATTGTTTCAGTGGTAGTCCACCGAATTTGTTTCCATTTTTTAGTGGCTATCCAACGAATGTATTTCCATTTTTCAGTGGTAGTCTATCGAATTTGTTTCTGTTTTTCAGTGGTTTTCCACCAACTTTGTTTCTGTTTTTCAATTGTAGTCTACTAAATTTTTTTCTTGTTTCAGTGTAACACCCTGACTCCAATTTAAATGTTTATTTTAATCGATTTATATAAAATTACGAATTTACCCTTGGGATAGGGGTAAATTGGTCACTTTCTTCTTCGGAAGGATTTTGGACCACGAGTGGCATTTCTGGGTAGATGGTACTGAGACGAATTCGTAGACACGCGGTAGGCTTGAATCGGGATTGTAACGAAAAAGTTACGGGCAAAATAGTGTCAGTGGCAAACTTGTAAATATTTCAAAAAAATTTGGTAAAAATCAGATTTTTCTCAGTTCTCTCTCTCTCTTCGCGCGCGACACTCTCTCTCTCCTCAGTCTCTCTCTCTCCCCGACGTTCACTCTCTCTCTCCTCGGTTAGCTCAGTTCCGGCCACGGCAGGACCCGAGATCGGTCCCATTCGACTCGTCTCGTCGCCCCGGTCAAGCTCTGCTCGTTTTTCCCGTCGGAAACCACGGATTCCGGCCACGAGCTCGACGGTTTTAAACCGAAGCTGTTCCGCCGTCGCGCCGCCGCCTCCGCCGCCCAAACCCGGTGATTGAGGTATGGGTTCTCATCCATTTTTCGAGTTCTAGCTGTTTGGTGTATAGGTTTGGACCGATTCGTTGCCTAAGAGATCGATTAGAAAACCCAGGTTTTGTGCCGAATTTCAAAATGAAATTCCGGCCAGTTGCCGGCCGAATTGGAGCTTCTCGTAGTTGAATGAAGTGATCCTGACCTCAAGTAGAAGCTAGGGTAGGAAGGGTGAGCTCGGGTGTGGAGTTTTTCCGTCACCGGAATTACTCTGCACACCCACGCGCTGCCGGTGCGTGTGGCGGCGCGTGGGTGAGTCTGGTGAGAATGTAAATTAACCCGATGAGATCCTTAGGTTGTCACGAGCGCATAGGAATTCGCGGATCTCGATTCGGATGTCGTTTGGCTATCGAACGGATTTTCGCATATTGTGCGTTATCCGGGTTCGATAGGTTCCGACCGTTAGATCTTTCCCGAATTAAAATATGTTGTTCTAGGAATTCCTAGAACCGTATGAGACGTCACGAATTCTGAATCGGAGCCCCGGATGTTCCGATTCAAAAATGCAAAGTTTGAGGGTTAGCGATAACCGTGAAAATTGTGAACGCTTCCTAAACCTGTAATCGAACCTTAGGATGCCTTCCTCAACGTGCACGTATGGGAAATTTGGGGAGTTAAGTATTTAATTTGTAATTTCCGCTTAGACGTAGTTTTTATATTAATTAACAGTTCGTATCTCGAAATAGGTATTTCGTCTGCACGCACACAGCAAGCAGGACCTTCACGTGGTCAGGCAGCGAGGGAATACTTGTGAGTGGACTTTGTTTTAATCATATGCCTGGTTTTAATTAATGAAAGATTTTGCATAATGTTTTAATGGCTCATGGATTTTATATATTATATGCATGAATTAATTTTGATGGGTGTATAGCAATTGGCAATATATTATGAGTTTGGCCTTTTGGGTTTTGAGAGTGTATTTCATGTATAGATTGTGGGGAAGTATATTTTGATATATATTCTTTTAGAGGAGATATTTGGGTTGTTGGAGGGTGATATGGAAGAATGTGATTAGAGAGGAGTTGTGTGATTACACTACGTAAGTACCTTCCCCAGTTACTAGTCTCACTCGCGGCGTTGGATGTTCTGGCAGGTGAGACACTTTCCGTATGCGGCGTTGGATGTTCCGGCTTACGGAAAGACTGTGTATAGAGTTTGGGGTCATCACCATGGCGTTGGATGTTCCGGTGTGTGATGATCCAGTCTGCGCGCGTAGGACATAGTTTGAGAGCTACACATGGCGTTGGATGTTCCGGTGTGTGAGCTTTGGAGTTTCGTCCCCCGGTTGGACCGCTCATCCCTAGACGCAGGATAGCACCTGGAAATCCTGCGGACTAGTCAAACGATCCCCCAGTTGGATTGTTTCCCCCGGTACCTAGGTGGTGTGATGAGTATATCGTATAACTATTTATAGTTATTTATATATATATATATATATTTGTATGTATATTTATTTGAATATGTATAGTTGAGTGTGTAAGGAATTGGAGTCTGTTTAATAGTTTGATAGGAGTGGTAAGTTTGAGAGAATGAGGTTCTTTTTGAAAAAGATAACTGATGTTTTTAGATGAGTTTTACTGAAGCATGTTTTGAGTAATTTCTTATTGAATTGTGAACCTGCATGACTTGAGCATTATTTTTACATGGTGGGGTTACTATGTTGTTTTTAACTGCAAATCTGGTTTTTGTCCACTCACATGTTTTTCTGTTTTGGGCCCCCCAGCCAGTAGTTGCTCTTGGAAGTGCAAGTGGTGTACGAAGCGGAATCGGTGCATCTTTCTAGTTAGGAACTATGTAAATTCTTCTACTCAACTGTTCTTGTAATCTAAATTCAGTAGATGCTCTGTATTGCCACGATAGATTTTACTTGTGAGGCCGGAGGCCACTCTAGTATGACTTGTAGTTGTATGAAAGCATGCTGCTGGTTGGGATTATTTTTATTTTGTGTGGTTGTGGCAGGTTGAGTAAATTTTGTTGGGATTGTTTATATTACAGGGGAGACTCTGCCAAAATTTTGGTAGAAAGTCTCGATTACTTAGTAGGTGGGCCCGGCATCGGGATGATGTCGGATCAAAGACGGGGTCCGCTTCGGTCTTGGGGAAATTCCGGGGCGGGTCCTGTCATTCAGTGAATTAGTTTCTTGTTTCATTGATCATCTATCGAATCCGTTACTAAGTTTGTACTTAATATTATTTTTTAGATATGAAGATGACTTGCAGAGGTACTACTGAGGCTTCATCATCTCGACCTGATAGACAACATCCCATAACCTCAACGAGGAGACATAGAGCGGCTCTCTAAGATCACTTTGAGGCTACTGCAAAGGTTGAAGATGTAGCTCCTACTCATGATAGTAATGTTGAGGTAGAGGTTGAAGATGTAGCTATTACTCATGATAGTAATGTTGATCCATCTCTACTTACGAGTTTTAAAACTCACATAACAGCTGTAATTTGAAATAACTAGGTAAGTCATTTTACTGTAACAATATAAGGCAGAATATAAGTCTGGTTCATGGTAATTAACCTAAATTTTTTTTTTGTTTTTTGTTTTTTTTGTATTTGACTAGGGACGTGAGCGCCTTAGGTATATGTCGAAGACATCTACCATTCGTGAGTGGAATTAGTGGGCTAATCCAAATAATGGTATATTCAAATGGTACATTCAGAGGTCTAGATTAAAGCAACTTATTAGATGTTCTTATCGGAATGCAGATAGATTATGGTATCTACCTTCTTTGAGAGGTGGCATCCCAAAACGAACACCTTTCACATATCTTTTGGTGAGATGACCATCACATTGGATGATGTGTCATCTAGTTTAGGCATTCCTGTGTCTGGTGCAGCTGTTGCTCCGCTTGAAGATGATAACAACATTAATTTTGAGTTGTTAGTTAATTACTTAGGAGTGACTGATGAAGAGGCTACTCAACAATTGCACCAATACAATGATGAGTATGTGAATTTGTCATGGTTACGAGCGCGATTCTCTGATGTTTCATAAACAGATTCAAAGGAGCACATCTTGTATTCGGCCAGAGCATATTTGTTATATCTCTTGGGTTGCACTTTGTTTGTTGACAAGACTGGCACGAGAGCCCAAATTGTGTACCTTAGACTACTGAGAGACCTTGATAATGTTGCTGGTTATTCATGGGGGTCTAGGTGCTTAGCATGGTTGTATAAACAATTAGGCCAAGCTTCGAGGTTTAAGGTGAAGCAGATTGCTGGGTACATGACTTTGCTAGAGGCATGGGTATATGAGCACATGCATGGTATTGTTGTCCCTAATCATGACCTTGATTATTTAGAGGTCCAGCCTCGTGCACTTCGTTGGATTCCAAGTCGAGACAATGGGACAACATCGGTAGATGTGCAGAAGTATAGACAACAACTTGACGCTTTGAATGATGATCAGGTGTGTTTCTCTTACATGTCATCTAACTTTGTCATATCACCATTTGCATCCGACCTTACTTCAATTGTCTCACTAGACTTGCAAGACTTATAGTTACCGCTCCTCTCACAAGCAAGTATTACTCGAGGTCTCCTCTTGCCCTCACCTTCATAATCATATCTTCTAATTACAATTACAGCATTATTCATTTTCTTTGTGCACAAGCCCATCTAATTAATGCATCTCTACCATCGAATATCTACACATTAAACTCATGTTATTTAAAGTTAAAATTTTGAAACATTAATGCCACGTTAATGATACTAAAAGGGATGTTAGACCCAAAAAAAAAAAAAACTCAAAATATTTACCAAATAAGTTGTGAATTAATCACTATAGTCCATTACACATTCTGTTCCCACATTGTTGCCTTCAGTAGGGGTGTCACATTGCTTTTGTTCCTTCAATGGGAGTAAGGTCAAAATAGATTGTATTAAATTTGTGGTCGACAATAAGTTACTGAAAAAATAAATATATTTCAGTTTTTTGTCACTGAACTGTAGATAAAAATTTGGTAATACACCAATGAACACCGTTCCATGTTACGGTGGATCTCCACTGCATCTTAAGTTAACGGCCGGTCAAACACAACTGAAATAGGTTTTCAGTGGCACCCCACTGAATGTACTGGTGCGCTGAACGCAACCAACAACCATAATGAAATCCTAAATTTGAAAAACGCCAAAAAATAAACTCATACCTCATTCGAAGCCTCTCTAACTTCAGTCTCACCCTTCATGAATAAATACAAGATATTTTTTCACCAATATAAGCGTATAAACCTCGTTAGGGTTGCAAGAACATGATGCTTTGAGAAAAAAGTCAAACTAGGGTTGCAGGAACATATGTGGGGTCTAAGGTGTAATGAGCAAATTTAATTTTTATTTTAAATACTTTTTGTCCTTAACGGTAATTATGTACAAGGGTAAAATAGGTTATTCATGTTTAAAATTAGTATGGAGTGCAAAGAGCAAACAATAAGGTGCCAATAAAATCTCCCTTACTTTTTTCTTTTTTTTGCCAAAAAGGAAATCAACTTCCCTACATATACTCATCCTTTAAAAATAATAATTTTTGGCACTAGCATATGTAGAGATGAAATTTTTTATTTTTTTTATATTTAAAGTATAAGTATATGTAGAGAAGTTGATTTACAGTTTCTATCTTGAAGAAAACATATACTAGTTGATAAAAGAAATAATTATATAAAATATATACACTCTCATTATAGTTTCAACTATCGTTTATATTTATTAAAAAAAAATAATAAATAACACTATCAACATATAGAGATCATTGATCCGAACTTATTTTATAGAAGCCGTTCAAATTCGATCTGTTCATCTATATATATAAAACAAAAGATAAAGAATTGTTAAACATTCAAAATACTAGAAAATGTTATTGGTTAATGTAAACATTAAGAATTATTAATTAAATGAGGATAATATGGTAAATTCACACTTTTTATATTTAAAAAATAATAAAATTAAAAGAAAAATCAGATAATAGATCTTATTTTTATGAAACACAACTATCCATTATTATTTTTAATTCTAAAATATAATTTTTAATTTTTAAAAAGAAGAGAGGCTAGTTACTCATTAAAATGTAACTTGGCCACAACAAACAAGAAAGTCATTGTCTCAAATTACGTAAATTCGGTTAGTTTTGTTACTATAATAATCCTTTGTCAGCCCCCAAAAAACAAAACAAAAAGACTATTTCAAACCCTTCTTGGTTGTGGCTGGACCAAACCCACAACAATACATTGCTTAAAGACTCGCAAATTTTTATTTACAAATTATTGTGTTTTCCGATTTGCATGGAGTGGCTGCGTCTGTTGTTGTTGCTATCAGCGTTAGCAATAACAAATCATGTGTCGTGTTCATGGGGTTTGGAGGCTGGTCCGAGTTGGGAGCTGAGTCAACTGAATCGGGGGCTGCTGGACTCGGCCAGGCAGCCCGAGTTCTTTGATTGGTTGAAAAGGGTTAGGAGGAGGATCCACGAAAATCCAGAGCTGGCCTTCGAGGAGCACGAGACGAGTCAACTCATTAGATCGGAACTCGACTCGCTCGGGATCCAGTACACGTGGCCGGTGGCCAAGACTGGGTTGGTGGCTTCTATTGGTTCTGGGTCGCAGCCATGGTTCGCTCTGAGGGCTGACATGGATGCTCTCCCAATTCAGGTTTGCCAATATTCTCTCTTTATTAGAAGGTCAACAACCACACACAAGAACCAAAATTATCCAGTCACATTGCCCCAATGGACCCATAACAGATGGAGAGATTCTCATACAAAGGAGATAACATTTTTGGCTAACCAATAGCACTAGGAATAGCAAAATACAAGTAAGTGTTTTTCTTGAGGAGGGCCGATGTGGGTTCCACCTAAGCACTCTGAATTGATTGGATACATTTGATCAGTATTTTGAGAATCAAAATGGGAGTGAAAGACTGTCCCTAACATTCCTAACAAATTTGTATTTGAATTTACTCCAATGCTAAACTTCATTATTTTCCTTTTTTTTTTTTTTTGGACATGTGTATGCACGTTTGTGGAGCAAATTTAGTGAATGTAGCGTTATCGAGCACATTTGTTGAGTAAATTTAGCAAATGTAGTAACATTATCGAAATTGATTGTATTGGGTTTCTTGTTTGTTAGGAATTGGTTGAGTGGGAGCACAAGAGCAAGAACCCTGGAAAGATGCATGCTTGTGGGCATGATGCTCATGTAACAATGCTGCTTGGAGCAGCTAAGTTACTTCAGAGCAAAAGCAAAGAAATAAAGGTAAACCAATTGAAATATATGCTCAAATCAGATATTTTCCTGTTTTATTTATTTATATATACATACCATTTTATACATTGCTTAAGGTTTTTGCATATATTTGTACAATTTTATAGGGCACAATCAAGCTTGTTTTTCAACCTGCAGAAGAGGGTCATGGAGGGGCTTACCATATGATAAAAGAGGGTGCTCTTGATAACATTCAAGGCATTTTTGGGTTACATATTCAACCTCTAATGCCCGTTGGTACTATTGGTTCCAGGCCAGGTCCAATTCTTGCAGGCTCTGGTAGATTTACAGTCACAATTCATGGGAAAGGCGGGCATGCTGCGTTTCCCCATTTGGCCACAGATCCAATTCTTGCTGCCTGCTCGGCCGTCATTGCCCTTCAACAGCTTATTTCTAGAGAAACAGACCCTCTAGAGGCCAGGGTATAATCTTTGCATTTTCTCATTAGTTTTCTACTAGCTACTTTGTTATGGTTAATTTATACATGAGCATTATGTGAGAGGTAGTACCGTATATCGATTTCTTTTTTGTTTTGGACCGGTTATAGGTGGTCACTGTTGGGATGGTTGAGGGTGGCCAAGCAGGAAATGTGATCCCAGAGACAGTGAGACTTGGAGGCACTTTTCGAAGCATGTCTTCAGAAGGTCTATACTACCTTCAGCAAAGGATTCAAGAGGTATAATCTGAGGTCTAATTTAATTTAAGCCTGCAATATATAATTGTTTTTGACTACAACAAAGATGGAGTTTGACATTTTACGTTGTCAGACAGTTTGACATGTTATGTTGTTAGAATTCTTAGCTTAAATGATTGGGATAGAGCATAAATGTGTACATGACTGGCAGGTCATAGAGATGCAAGCTTCGGTGCACCGGTGCATGGCAACGGTAGACTTCATGCTGGAAAAAATGAGGCCCTATCCAGCCACAGTTAACGATGAAGCAATGTACAAACATGCAAAGAATGTTGGAGAAACTTTGCTTGGGGAACCAAATGTGAAGCTTCTCCCAATGTCTATGGGAGCAGAGGACTTCAGCTTTTACACAGAAAAAATGGCAGCTGCATTCTTCATGATTGGGACAAAGAACGAGACTTTGGACCCAAAAAGACTTTGGCATTCACCCTATTTGGTAATTGATGAGGAGGTTCTTCCAATAGGAGCTGCCCTTCATGCTGCTGTTGCAATTTCTTACTTGGATAATATTGATGCTGCTGTAACTCATAATCTATTTCTGTGAATAACTCATAAATAATTGAAGTGGAGTTTCTTTTAAAAGTCAATTAATTGAATTAGAGTTGGAGAAGCAAACCAATCAACATCACCAAATAAAGATGAAGAAGCCAACGAGGTCTAGTTCAAAAGTCTCAGATTCGAATCTCCATGACGCATTTGTAGCGTGTGTGAGAACCATCATGACACTATCGCTTGTTATATCCCGGGCTCTTGCTTTGAGTGTTTGTTGCTTTCCACTACCTTCGAAAATGCGGAAATAGCTTTACACTACTTCTCAGACTCTGCTTAGCTTATGTAGGAAAAGATTCCAAATTTTCTACCTCACGGAGCTTATTTTCAAAATCTTCTTTTTATCCTCATGTCTATTTTGTTTTATATGCCGGCCTAGTAGCAGTGTTCATAAATAGATATAAAACAAAAAATTAGGACCACAATTTTTTACTTCCTAGATCATCTATTTGTCGTAGGGCTCAGTTTTAAGACGAATTGGGCATTGCATTGGGTCTTAATTTTGTACTGGGTGCATGAATGATGCACATGAATCACTACATCATGGAGGCTCATTTCCTTACACATAAACAGGCACATAGATACTTGGTTACACAAGTCGAAAGAAATATCGAGATTCGACTAAGATTAGTAACGGATCGATGTAGACCACAAGCTATTTTTAACAAATTTCAAATCACAATAACCTTGACATATATGGGGTACACCATAGATTATTTTTTATTTGAAGCCTATATTTTCTTTTAACCTGCACTTTTAAAATTGTTATTGTAATTAGATTTCTGGGATAAATTATTCAAATGATTCTTAAATTTATACTCGATTTACATATTGGTCCCTAAATTAAATTATTAATTCAAATTGTACATAAACTCTATTTTAATCGCCCATTTGATCCAACTGTTACATTATGTCAATATTGCTGTTAAAACCTCCACAAAACCCCAAACCAACTATCTCCCAATTCTCTCTCACTCAACTCCACCAGGACAACCCCAAATTTGAAGGCTCCATCAGAGCCTAATTCAAGCACTAACGTTTGTATTAAAGCGCCCACAGCTCCATGGATGAAGGGTCCTCTTCTTCTTCAACCCCATGAAGTCATTGACTTCTCAAAACCCCGAAACAAGAAGACCCACAACAATGCCAAAGCCAAAAAGCCGGATACTGTGCTGGCTGGGAAGTTAGTTGGCATTAGAGGCGATAAAGTGTAAAGATATCAAAGGTCCTAATTCTGCCACATGTCAGAAGATTGAAGAAGAGAGTTGTTGAAATATTGTTAAGACTGTTAGGCAGTTTTAGAGTTCTGTTAAAGTAGTTAGAAAGGCTAAGAGGTTAGAAACGTGTACACAAAGCTTTGTCAAGCTAGTATAAAAACGATTACTGTACTGTGTTGAAAAATCAAGTAATGAATACATCAATTCTTCTTCTAAGATCTCTGCTTTTCTCTGTTAAACTCTATTCAATATTGCTATTCTCACATGGTATCATCGCCATAGTACGATCCTGAGCTTCCGCATTCCTATTCTTTGCTGCAATTTCTGTTCTTCTGTCTCTATCCTCTCTTCTCTTCTTCTTTGTTCATTCATCGAGCTTCTTTCCCTCTTCAACCCCACTATTCCCTTTCGTAGTCTTTGCTCTGCCTACCACCTGTTTGTTCTTTTACCTCACAGAAACTTCTGCTTGTTCTATTGCCCATTTCTTTTCTTCTCACACCTATTATCTTCCTGAATACTCATCATGGTGACTGCTACTCAACTTCAGATTGTTCAATCTCCGATTACTACCTTAATTCCCACTGTCTCTACTTCTGTGACAGTTAAGCTTGATGATGCAAATTATCTCACTTGGAATTTTCAGATGCAGCTTCTTCTTGAAGGTCATGGCTTATTGGGGTTTGTTGATGGTTCACGGCTGTGTCCTCCTCGTTTTGATGAAGATTCTGCTGTTGAAGGTGTGGAAACTGATGCTTATGCAGTGTGGAAGATGCATGATCGTGCCTTGATGCAATTGCTAATTGCCACCCTTTCTTCTGCTGCAATCTCATATGTCATTGGGTGTACTAGTTCTCATGATATGTGGGTTCAGTTGAAGGACAGATTTTCTATGGTTACCAAAGCTAGGATTTTTCAGATGAAAAGTGAGCTTCAGAATATCAAGAAGGGTGCTGACCCAGTCTCTCAATACTTGCACAAGATAAAGGATGCTAGAGATCATCTTGCTGCTGCTGGGGTTTCTTTTGATGATGATGATATTGTCATCTTGGCTCTTAATGGTCTTCCCCCAGAATATAATACATTTCGGTGTATGGTTCGAGGCAGGGAAAATGTGCTCTCTCTTAAAGATTTTAGATCTCAGTTGCTTGCTGAAGAGGCCATTCTTGAACATACTTGCTCTGCCACTCCTTTTGCCTCTGCAATGATGGCGAACAATCAATCATTCCAAGGAACATCTCTTGTTCTTGCTGACACTTCCCCGTCTGTCCCATCTTCTATTTCATCTAGCCACAATGGTGGTGTTCATGGTGGTCTCAATGGAGGTGTCCACTCTAGCTCTAATGGTGGCTCTTTTTCACATAATGGTGGTTTCCAATCTGGCCCTAATAGAGGTTCCTTTTATCGAGGAAGAGGTAGACCTCGGCATCAGTTTTCTTCTAGTCCAAGACCGTATCAAGCTCCACCTAATTCTGGCCCTGGCATCCTTGGTTCGGGTACTGATATTCCAACTTGTCAAATATGCAACAAGAAAGGTCATCTTGCTGCTGATTGTTATCAACGACATCAGCAATTCACAAGTCCTAGTTCCTCTGTTCAATGCCAAATTTGCTGGAAGTATGGCCACACCGCTATTCAGTGTTACCACAGAGGCAATTTTTCCTATCAAGGCAAACCTCCTTCATCCAATCTTACTGCAATGCATGCCAACTGTTCTCCTTCCTCATCAGCTGAGCAATTTTGGGTAGCTGATACTGGAGCAACAGCCCATATGACGTCTGATTTGTCTCAACTCAGTCTTGCTACCCCTTTCTTAGGAAATGAGACTATCACCACTGCGGGGGGTTCAGGTTTGAGTATTTCTAGTGTTGGCTCTTCTTCTTTGAATACTCCTCAGTGTTCTTTCCAATTATCGAAAGTTTTGCATGTGCCAAAGATATCTCAGCATTTGCTTTCTGTGCATCGGTTATGTAAAGATAATAACTGCAGATTTATATGTGATGCATTTGGCTTTTGGATTCAGGACAAACTCACGGGGAGTGTTCTTCTCAAGGGGCTGTGTAGAGCTGGCCTATATTCAATTCCTTTCTTTCCTTCACAACCTCATCCTACTCCAGCTGCTTCTCTCCTCAAACAACATTTCTGCTTTCTTGGACATCCAGTAAACACTAGTCTGTGGCACAAGCGATTTGGTCATCCCTCCAATATCATTACTACTGCTCTTTTAGATCAAACACAGGTTCCTTTTTCTTCAGACAAAGTTCAATCTGTCTGTCATCATTGTTTAGAAGGCAAACTAGCTAAACTTCCTTTTCATTATCCAGCAGTAAAATCTGTTAAACCTTTAGAGGTGATTCATAGTGATGTGTGGGGTCCTTCTCCAACAATATCTGTTGAGGGGTTCAAATATTATGTTAGCTTTGTAGATGAGTGTACTCGATTTACTTGGCTCTTTCCGATGATCAATAAAGCAGAAGTTTACTCTATTTTTGTTCATTTTCATGCTTACTTAGTCACTCAGTTCTCTGCTTCTCTTAAAGTTTTTCAAAGTGATGGAGGTGGTGAGTATCTTAGTCATAAATTTCAACATTTTCTTCTTGCTAGAGGTATCATTCATCATAAATCATGTCCCTATACACCTGAACAAAATGGCTTAGCCGAGAGAAAACACCGACACATCTTAGAGACTGCTATCACTTTATTGCAAACTGCTCATTTACCACCAAAATTTTGGTTTCATGCTTGTGCTACTTCAGTCTACTTGATCAATAGGATGCCTTGTAAAACTCTTCATTTAAAATCTCCTTATTTCTTATTGTTTGGATCTGCCCCAGCCATTACTCATCTAAAGGTATTTGGCTGTGCTTGCTTTCCTTTGCTCAAGCCTTATAATACAAACAAACTTCAGCCAAAAACTTCCACTTGTGTCTTTCTAGGCTATGCAGGACAATATAAAGGCTATATTTGTTTTTCTCTCCTTACCAATAGACTATTTGTCACTAGACATGTCCTATTTGATGAAACTATGTTTCCATTCACATCTGTCCATCCAGTAAGTATCTCTTCATCTCCGTATCTCCCTTCCTCTTCTCCTCCTCCATCCATTTCATTCACTAATACTGTCTTATCACCTCTCCCTTCTCTTTCCATTGCCTCACCTTCTCCTTCCACCTTTGAAGCCAATGAACCTTTGACTACTTCCCCTTCTGCTACACATTCAGCTACACAGTCTCCTCTCCCTGTGGATCCTGATTTTCAACCTGAAAGTCTTCGTGTTGTCTTGCCTCTACCATCTATAAATCTGCATCCTATGACAACACGGTCTAAAAATGGCATCTCCAAGAGGAAGGCTTTTTCTGCTTCTACTTCTACTGATTTCTCTACCATTGAGCCTAGTTCTTTCAAGGCTGCTTCTCAATCACCGGAATGGCAATCTGCCATGCGGGAGGAAATTGAGGCTCTTCATGCTCAAGGTACTTGGGATTTGGTTCCTCTCCCAGCTCATAAGAATCTTGTTGGCTGTAAATGGGTTTATAGGATCAAGAAGAATGCAGATGGTTCTATTGCTAGGCATAAGGCTCGCTTGGTTGCTAAGGGATTTAGTCAAGAGGAGGGTATTGATTATTATGAAACCTTCAGTCCGGTAGTTAAACCAACCACTGTTCGATTAGTTCTGGCTCTGGCCACTCAGTTTCAGTGGTCCTTACGGCAACTTGATGTTAAAAATGCGTTCTTGCATGGTGTTCTTCAAGAGGAGGTTTATATGACACAACCTCAAGGCTTTGAGAGTAAGCTTTATTCTTCTGATTTTGTTTGCAGACTCAAGAAGTCCTTGTATGGTTTAAAACAGGCTCCTCGTGCCTGGAATGAAAGATTTACTAGCTTCTTACCAAGCTTGGGTTTTCAAGCTTCAACTGCTGATCCATCTCTCTTTATTCACCATTCGTCACTTGGTACTGTGGTTTTGCTTCTCTATGTTGATGATATCATTCTTACTGGCAGTAATTCATCTCTTATTGCATCTGTAATTAGTGCTTTAACTCAGGAGTTTGATATGAAGGATTTAGGCCAATTGACTTATTTTCTGGGGCTACAAATTTCATATCAGTCTGCTGGCTTGTTTGTGTCTCAAACTAAGTATATCAAGGAACTGCTTGGCAAGGTTGATTTGCAGGATTCAAAACCGTGTCCTACTCCTTGTCTTCCTTATCACAGACTCTTGAAAGATGATGGCAAACCTTATTCTCATCCAGAGCAGTATAGAAGCATTGTTGGTGCTCTGCAGTACCTCACTTTCACAAGGCCAGATATTGCCTTCTCAGTGAATCAAGCTTGTCAATTTATGCATAATCCTATGGAATCTCATGTTGTGGCAGTTAAGAGAATCCTGAGGTATTTGAAAGGAACCATTGATTTTGGCATTTGGTTTAAGCCTGGTCTTCTTCATCTGCACGCTTATAGTGATGCTGACTGGGCTGGGGATCCTAATGACCGCAGATCTGTTTCGGGATTTATTGTTTACTTAGGCTCTAGTCCTATTTCTTGGGCTTCTAAGAAGCAACATACTGTCTCTCGTTCGTCCACTGAGGCAGAGTATAGGGCTTTGGCGATTACGGCTGCTGAACTTGCATGGATCAGACAGTTGTTCTGTGATCTGCACGTTCCATTACATGTTCCTCCTTTAATTCATTGTGACAATATCTCTGCTATTGCTCTCTCTTCCAACCCAGTGTTTCATTCCCGAATGAAACATCTACAGATTGATTATCATTTTGTCCGAGAACGAGTCATTCGGGGTGATTTACTTGTGCAACATGTCTCTTCTGCAGAACAATTTGCTGACATTCTCACTAAGGGGCTGTCTATCCCTTTATTCCAGCATCATTGTTCCAATCTCATGCTTGGCTCCTCCAAGTAGGAGATTGAGGGGGCATGTAAAGATATCAAAGGTCCTAATTCTGCCACATGTCAGAAGATTGAAGAAGAGAGTTGTTGAAATATTGTTAAGACTGTTAGGCAGTTTTAGAGTTCTGTTAAAGTAGTTAGAAAGGCTAAGAGGTTAGAAACGTGTACACAAAGCTTTGTCAAGCTAGTATAAAAACGATTACTGTACTGTGTTGAAAAATCAAGTAATGAATACATCAATTCTTCTTCTAAGATCTCTGCTTTTCTCTGTTAAACTCTATTCAATATTGCTATTCTCACATAAAGAAATCAAGCAAATTGTCCAAAGCCTTGAAAGGCTTGGACCAAACCAGAAAACAGATGAAACCCAGAAAGGTTTTGGGGAATTTAGAATTTGGGATTCCTCGGAGGGACTTGGACAAAATGAAAAATGGGATGAAACCCACAAAGATTTTGTGGAGTTTGGAATTGGTGGTTGCTTGGAGGAACGCAGTAATTGGAATGGGGGAGAAGAAATTGAAGGGTGGGGTTTTGGGTCTCATGATTTTTTTCTCTCTTTTTCTTCAATTATTTTCTAATTTTGTATTTATTTTAACCCTATTTTATTTGTTAATTATGAAAAGTCGTATTTGCCTCAAAAATTTGGTTACATTTAACAGAAAATATAACGGTTGGATCAAATGAGCGATTAAAATAGAGTTTATGTACCATTTAGACTATTAATTTAATTTAGAAACCAAACTATAAATCGCGTACAAATTTGAGTACCATTTGAATAATTTACCCTAAATTTCTGTTTGCTAAAGAAGTATTTCTGCATTTACGTATAAACAGATTATTTTCTGGACTAGATAGGTGTGCCTGTGTGAACTGACCCACACATGAATCGGTGGCAATTACAAACAGAAACAACCCATTAACAAACAAACAAATGGAGCAGAAACTTTCAGACCAAAATGCCAAAAATGGAAAGGGAAAGTTTCAGGCCCAAAACTGTAAACCAAACACAGTGCTTGAGGAGAAAAGCTTCATTCACTTTCAAATTTCACCAGAAACCCAAAAGTCTTTTCTTTCCACCATGGGGTTGATGCTCTTGTGCTTATTGTTGTCAACAATCTTGGGCCAGTCTCAGGCTCTGGAAGCTTCTGAGTCAGAGCTCCCGAGTCAAGAGCTCGAGTTCTTGACTCGGGGACTCTTGGGGTCGGCCAAAGAGGCTGAGTTCTTTCAATGGATGAGAGGAGTGAGGAGGAGAATCCACCAGTACCCAGAGCTTGGATTTGAGGAGCACAGAACGAGTCAACTCGTCAGGTCCGAGCTTGACTCGCTTGGGATTGAGTACGCGTGGCCTGTTGCCAAGACTGGTGTGGTGGCTTCTATTGGGTCAGGCTCCAAACCAGTTTTTGCTCTCAGGGCTGACATGGATGCCCTTCCACTTCAGGTTCTCTCTCCCTCTTTCTCTCTGCTATGAAACTTTGACTTGTTGTTGACCAGCAAATGGAAACTGGGTACTGTTTTATATTTGGTTTTTTTGTTGGGTCACTGATAAACAAAATGCACCCATTGAATTTGGAAGGAACAAGTAGAGTGGGAGTTCAAGAGCAAAATAGATGGCAAAATGCATGCTTGTGGTCATGATTCTCATGTGGCAATGTTGCTTGGTGCAGCAAAATTACTCCAAAGTAAAAGAGACATATTAAAGGTACATATTGTCTTGTCACACTTGCTGATAATAGCATTTAGTCTCTATTTGAGTGGAGGAAGTTCCGAGTTCAAATCTCAGGGACAATGTAAATACTTTTTAACAACAAACCCAAGTCATAAAATTTGATGTCTGTTTGATGCTTTGAAGGGTACTGTGAAGCTGATTTTTCAGCCGGGAGAAGAAGGTTATGCCGGAGCTTACCATATGTTACAGCATGGTGTTCTTAACGACGTTGATGCCTTCTTCTTTATACATGTTACGCCATCACTACGCACTGGTGTGATTGCTTCAAGGCCTGGTCCAATGCTGGCTGGTGCTGGCCTCTTTTCAGCCACAATCAGAGGAAAAGGTGGACATGCAGCTGCCCCACATAAGAACAAGGACTCAATTCTAGCAGCAGCATCAGCTGTGGTGGCCCTTCAACAGATTGTATCAAGAGAAACAAATCCTCTTGAGGCCAGAGTAATCTTTTCTCTTCCCCCTTTTAATGAAATTTGATTAAGCATATAATTTCACATGTTTTAATTTTCATATTCAAAACCAGTGACAGGAAAAGCCCATAATTCCATTCTTGGTATATTTGAATTATCAATTATGTAGGTGGTGACAGTTGGATTCTTAAAGGGAGGTGAAGCAGGAAATGTGATCCCTGAATCTGTGAAATTTGGAGGAACTTTTAGGAGCTTGACTAATGAAGGCCTCACCTATCTCCAAAACAGGATCAAAGAGGTAAAATAGGCAATCACTCTATGACCATGAATTTCCTCCATTACAATTTTCAATCGAATAAAGTACCAATTTTCAGTCGGAGTGATCTAACCGAAAAAGTATTGCAGGTCATAGAACTGCAGGCAGCCGTGCATCGATGTGAAGGTACAGTGGACTTCATGGAAGACACACCATTGCCTTATCCTGTAATGATCAACGACGAACCGTTGTATGAGCATGTGAAGAAAGTTGGAGAGGCCCTGCTTGGGGAACCTAATGTGGAGCTTTGCCCAGTGATAATGGGAGCAGAGGATTTCAGCTTCTACTCAAAGGAGTCTGCTGCAACAATTTTTGTGCTTGGAATAAAGAATGAGAGTCTAAAATCAGATCAGCCATTGCACACATCTCACTTTGTCATTGATGAAGAGGCTCTTTCTGTAGGAGCAGCTCTCAATGCTGCTGTGGCAATCTCATACTTGGATACACATGTTGTTCGGACTCATTAAGACCTTGAATTTTGGTTTTCATTCAAATCCATCAATGTAAATTGGACTCAGAATATCAAATAGAAAACATTTTGGATTTGAAGAGACCATAAGCTTGAATGTGCTAGAATTACATTGAAACTTAATGAGACACCCAGTATATTGATTTCTAATGATACAGCCCCTGAACGTATCTACACCAATAATATTTAAGGCATTTTTTGGTTACATATTCAACCTCTAATGCCCGCTGGTACTATTGGTTCCAGCCCAGGTCCAATGCTTGCAGGCTTTGGTAAATTTTCAGTCACAATTCATGGAGAAGGTGGGCATGCTGCATTTCCCCAGTTGGCCACAGATCCATTTCTTGCTGCCTTCTCGGCCGTCATTGCTCTTCAACAACTTATTTCTCGAGAAACAGATCCTCTAGAGGCCAGGGTATAACATATGCATTTTCTCATTAGTTTTCTACTTTGTTATGGTTAATTTATACATGAACATTGTGTGAGAAGTAGAATTCTAAAACGGTGCCGTATATTTGATTTCTTTTTCGTTTCGGACCAGTTATAGGTGGTCACTGTTGTTGGTGTGAGCCCTGATTTCCTAGTATAATTCACTTTACCTGATTAGAATAATTACCTAGTTAGGATTCTGTGTAATTAGCTAATTACTTTTCTTCGTAGGAAAAGTTGACTTATACTTGTATATATATCCTCCTCTTGGAGAAATATAATATCAATCACAATTATTCAATCCCATGTTTAGTTTGAGTTGGTATTAGAGCTAGTTAACCCTTGTCTCCCAAACAAAAATACAAACCTACCCAACGAGATACATGGGAGTCTCAAATCAGATCAGCCATTGCACAGTGATAATGGGAGCAGAGGATTTCAGCTTCTACTCAAAGGAGTCTGCTGCAACAATTTTTGTGCTTGGAATAAAGAATGAGAGTCTCAAATCAGATCAGCCATTGCACGCATCTCACTTTGTCATTGATGAAGAGGCTCCTTCTGTAGGAGCAGCTCTCAATGCTGCTGTGGCAATCTCTTACTTGGGTACACATGTTGGGACTCATTAAGAGATTGAATTGGTTTTCATTCCAAATCTATCAATGTAAATTGGCCTCTGAGTATCAAATAGAAAACATTTTGGATTTGTAGAAACTAAAAGCTTGAATGTGCCAGAATTACATAGAAAATTAATGAGACACCCTGTATACTGATTACTAATGGAACCAGCCCATGAAGTTATCTACACCAATAAATTGTAGTAACAATCCTTGTACTACACTACAATTTGCATTTTCATTATTGAATTCCAGTAATAGTTGTTGTTGTCCTTCAATTTGAACCCACGTTGGACGAAAATCCAAACCAAGGTATAATTGAGTGACAATATCTACAATTTAGTCTTTCTTTTTTTAAATACAACTAAAGAGAATTGAACGCTTAACTTAACCTAATCCTCACTCATTTTCCGAGGCTCTCACCATTTGAGCTTAACATAAAAGCTTTCAACATCAATAACTTAATTCCTTGCTTAATCAGCATCTACCGTCAGGTAAGTACGAAATTTAAGATTTCAATCATCCGTTAAAGCAGAGAATGACCTTCCTCTTCCATGACTTTCTAATGCTATTTCTCATCTCAACGAAGCAAGTTTGAAGGGCATCTCAAAAAGTTTATCTCAGATTGGTTAATGCATGTAAGTAGGGTTTTCTATTGTCTCCCTATGACATGACTTTATTGAAAGCAAATCCTACCACTATCTATTATACACCAAAAATGTCAGTATCAATGTCACCTCTATTTTGATCCATTACTTTACCAAGATTTATTCTTCTTCTTTTTTTATCTGAACCAAGAATTATTCTTTTGCTTTGATCATTCATAGTAAACCAGCACTTCAAATTGACATATCAACCACATCAAAATAAAATGTTTTCCATTTTTGGCTAAACCAGCACTTTAAACTGACTTAATCAACCACTTCAAAATAAAATGGTTTCCATTTTTGGGTAAATGCAGCTACCTAGTAATGAAAAGAACACAACTTTCTCAGGCACGTGTGCAAATCTGACCTACCCCTCTACTTGATCTCAAGCTTAAAAGAAGCACACATGGTGTTCTTGGAATCTCAGAAGACATTTTTCAAATGGGTTTCAATTTCACTTTCTCCTTGTGCTTCTTGTTATCACTAAAAGCTGCACTCTTTCATCAAACTTGGGCTGAATATGGATCAGAGCTCGAGTTCTTGACTCGGGAGTTGCTGGAAGCGGCAAGAGATCCCGAGTTCTTTGAATGGATGAGAGGGTTGAGGAGGAGAATTCACCAGCACCCTGAGCTGGGATTTGAGGAGCACAGGACAAGTGAACTCGTCAGGTCCGAGCTTGACTCACTGGGAATTGAGTACAAGTGGCCTGTAGCCAAAACTGGGGTGGTGGCTTCTATTGGCTCTGGCTCTAAGCCTGTCTTTGCTCTTAGAGCTGACATGGATGCCCTCCCTCTGCAGGTTCTCTCTCTCTCTCTCTCTCTCTCTCTCTCTCTCTCTCTCTCTCTCTCTCTCTCTCTCTCTCTCTCTCTCGCACACAGAGTTGCCATAATTCTACTGCTTCATATCTTCAATCACTCTGCTAAGCAACCCACAAAGTAGGTCTCAACCTTACAATCTGAAAAAAGTTGACATCCATTATAAAAGTACGCATGAGAATGTGATATGGAGCAGTTCATTATATATGTTTATAATAGTATGGTATTTAGCCAAGCGTCAAATTTGGGTCAACTTGTTTCCTCATGATTGCGTTTTATGATGAACTCCCTTTCGCAGTAGTAATTTTTAAGTAGCTGCTACTATTGATGTCTGATTCCTTGAAACCAATCTTATTTTGTTTGGAAGGAATTGGTAGACTGGGAATACAAGAGCAAGATTGATGGGAAGATGCATGCTTGTGGTCATGATTCTCATGTAGCAATGCTACTTGGAGCAGCCAAGTTGCTTCAAGACAAAAGAGATATGTTGAAGGTAGATGAAAATCTATATCTTATGTTATGTTTAACAGCCAAAAAACTACCAATCTACTTCTGCAGGTCCTAATATTTCAACATGTTATTGAAGGGAACTGTGAAACTAGTTTTCCAGCCTGGTGAGGAGGGTTATGCTGGTGCTTACCATATGTTACAAGATGGTGTTTTAAATGATATTGATACCATCTTGAGTTTACATGTTTTGCCATCAGTGCCTACTGGTGCCGTAGCTTCGAGGCGTGGTCCAATACTGGCTGGTGTAGGGCTCTTCTCAGCTACAATACAAGGGCAAGGAGGGCATGGAGCATCCCCTCATCAGACAAGGGACCCAATTCTTGCAGCAGCCTTGACAACCCTTGCTCTCCAACAGATTGTGTCTCGAGAGACCGATCCGCTTGAATCCAGAGTACTCTTAATTGCTTCCTTTTTTCTGCAAATTTTTCTAAGACATTGAAATTCAGTTAAAAGCTTTTTCATAAATGAGTAGACTACTATTGATATGGTTTCGAACCAGTCGATACAATGGTTGACATTAGCCTCTATATACCCGTGATACAAGCCAAATAAAAAGTAGAATGAGGGCTGTCATTGGCTTTAGCATCTTACCAGCAATTGACAACCAATAATTCTGATCCATCATCTTGTATCTTGTAGGTGGTAACGGTTGGGTATCTACAGGGAGGTCAAGCACTAAATGTGATCCCAGACAGTGTGAAACTTGGGGGAACTTTTAGGAGCTTTACTTCTGAGGGCCTCTCATATCTCAAAGAAAGGATTAAAGAGGTATACATGCCCTCTTTGTCCAAAGATTTTAAACGCATATTCAATCTAAGTAGATTTCACTAAATACATTCCACTTACAGATCATAGAGCAACAAGCAGCTGTGCATCGTTGTACTGCGGTGGTGGACTTCATGGAGGACAGACCACTGCCTCATCCACCAATGACTAATAATGACGCGCTGTATGAACATGTGAAGAAGGTCGGTGAGGTCCTTCTTGGGAAACCTAATGTGCAGCTTCTGCCACTGACAATGGGTTCGGAGGATTTCAGCTTCTTCTCGGAGAAGACTGCTGCTGCAATCTTTGTTGTTGGGATAAAGAATGAGACTCTGAAATCAGACCGAGACTTGCACTCACCCTACTTTTTTATCGATGAGGAGGCTCTTCCAATAGGAGCAGCACTTCATACTGCAGCTGCAATCTCATACTTGGATGGCCATGATGATGTTAACACTCAGTAGGAACATGGTTCGCTCTACAATTCTAATTTCTAGAATTAAGAACGATAAAGATATTATAAAATAAAATAAAAAATTAAGAAATGAATGATGCAAATCCCGTCTTACTAAAGCACAAATGCAGTACTCATATCACTTGGTGATTGTGCTAGTGTAGCCATACTTGGATAGCCATGGTGCTAAGACAGGGTAGGAGCATTGTTCTATTTTCACTTAAAAAAATATGTAGCCTTAAACTCTTATACTTTCTCTAAGCACTCAGAAGTCAGAAGGAGAGAGAAAATGGACACACGTAAAGCCCCAGGCATATCTAAACACAACATCTAATCACTAAAATCTGCTAATCAAACTCCAACTAAATAATGTAGACGTCAGAGAGCATTGGCTGTCATCTGCATAAACTCTAGGCATTGCATAAAGAGAGTTAGCAAGAAACTCAGCCTTTTGAACTAATCCAACTGCGACCGCTTATCTTTTTAATTCCCTGCTCTTCCATTTCTCTGCGGCATCTGATCAAACAGCCCGTAGCCCTCAACCAAATCCCCAACACTCGCATGCCCAGTGAGCAAAGTCGCGATTGAGGGCAAAAACGAACTGGGTAAGCTATTGGGTGAAGCTAACGATGAGCAGAAGAGGATGGTAGGCATGAGATTGAAAAAAGGTTTGTGCTTTGCATGGCTTTAAAATCTCTTCTTCCTCGTTAGGATTTTCGTCGCACAGGCACAGAGCCTTCTCACCTGACGACATGTCGTTTTGTCCTCTCCTTAAAACGGCAACTCCTATTCACTGGTATAAATATATTAGAGAGACGCCGAAAACCGAAACACGAGAGATATATGGCGGTGTGGTCGTATCCACCGACGCCCAAGCAGCTGGCGGTGATGGCGTGCTGTTTCGTGACGGGGGTGGCGCTGTTCGCAGTCGGAGCTCATCTTTCACTGGCCAACGTGGGCACACAACAGAACCGGGTCAAGGCTCGCAGGAATTTCGTCAAAGACCGACTAAGAAAGCTCCTAGATGATTAATTGGTTTGATGCTTTTCGAGCATTGAATTTTGTTCCTTTTTGTCTCACAGTTGAGTAAGAAATGTGATATTGTCAACTTGTCAATTTCAACTCTTGATTAAGTGATGTTTTTTTTTGTTCTAAGTTACTTGCCAATGCCATATAATTTTTCAAGAAAAACCCTGATCCTCAAAAGTCAATTCAACCAGCTGTTTGTTTGAGAAAGATGTCTTTGGTTCTTTTTCATGAATGCATCTTACCTAGTTGCATTTGGTCTGTAAAAACATCCTTGTCGATATCAATCTTTCCATAGTTCAGGTGTTCTTTAAAAACAGTAGAAAAAGATGCAAACTTGCACCTTTCGTCTTCATCTTGGCCAAAAGCAAAATGGAGAAAGGACTTGACCAGACCAGGCACTGGATTTCTTGCAAGATTAATGACATGTTCATGTAACTGACGTGGCAAAATGCAATCTTTTTTCAATTTTGTTTTCTCTATAATACGATGAGGAGCAGAGGAAAGGACAGACACTTTACTATTTGAACTTGCCCGAAGGCCAAAGAGAAAAGCAAAGCTCTTGTCCTTTGCCCATAAGTCGTCTGCTCAGCCACATTACATGCATTAAGCCACTACAACCAAAAGCACAGAGAAAATTCAAATGGAGATCAATCAAACCTTACCCTCCAAAACACTCGCCATCACAGACCCACCAGAGAACCCTTCTTTACAAACTCAACCGCCACAACAACAAGAGCAGCAGCAGCTAAAACGGCGTCGTTACATTGACAAGCATTCCACAGTGAACGGCCGTCACAGGCGGGTCAGAATACCCGTGACCTGTTGCCCCGGTATTTTCCGGCTGACCCAAGAACTGGGTCACCGATCCGACGGCGACACCATCCAGTGGCTCCTCTCCCAGGTCAGACCTGAGCTCGTCCTCCCTCCACAATCCAACAACAGGACCCGTCGGCTTCCACCCGACCCAGTTCCCCAACCCAATTGCAGATACCCGGGTGCAGCAGAAGATGGGTTGGATCACAAGGCAGTGGCTCGTCTTCCGAGCGTCACTGTGAGGGCTACTGTGGTTCAAGCATCCACTGTGTTCTTCGACACTCCAGCGACTCTAGGTAGCCACTTTGCCCAACTCTCTCAAATGGGTTGCTTTTATTTTCATATTTGGGGTCTTGTGGAGGTTTCTGGGGTTTATGGGATGCTTAAGATCTTTGTTTTCTTTATATTCTATGATTTGGTTAAGTGGGACCAGAATTTGTGGGTCAAAATATGTTCTTTCTGTATGAAGATTGGGAGATTAAGGGCCCACCACCCTCCTCCTTCCTTACGATTGTGGACCTGAGGTTTTGTTATGTACTCTGGGACCATGTCCTTGTAGGCCATTGCAAGTTCATATTATATTTTTTGATCCCCAAATATTTTAATTTCCCAACCATTTACAGTTTGGGTTTCTGTCATTTGTGGGTTGTTGGCAGATAAAGCAGAGAGACTAGTTGCTGGTGCAGCTGCATATGGATCGCAATTGGTTGTGTTTCCTGAAGCATTTGTTGGTGGTTATCCCCGTGGTTTGATGTTTGATTCTGCAACCGCAACTCTTTCGGCGGAGGAGAAGCAGGCCTTTGAGAAGTACTATGCCTCAGCCATTGATGTGCCTGGTCAGATTCCTTCCACTGAAGATGAAGTTTTCGTTTGAATGTGGTCTTCTGCATCATATTACCTTCTTGGTTGTTCTGAATGTTAGCATGTGTGACATTTAGAATTGTTGATAATCTTTCCCTCTATGTTTAGAAGCACTCTTAACAATATCAAGCTGGTTTATATCAAGTTTCTGGCAGTCAAAAATTTTGGTATATACTTTGTAAGAAGTTAAGAACTATTGTAAATCTTTTCTCAGATGCACATAGCTGTTTGTACCTTTATATGTGGTTGTCTTGACCCCTGGCTAAAGTTGGAAACTTGTGTAAGTTTAGCTTTCTGATAAACTATTGATTTGTTTTATCTAGTCAATGTCTTTGAATTATCAGTTTTATGATAAATCATTGATTTACTTTATCTGTGGCTGTTGAAATTCTATGTCATACATATAATACATTCTATCTTTTTTATTTGAATAATGAAGTTATCTTTGGTGTTTGATATGCAGGTCCTGAAGTAGACAGGCTAGCAAAAATTGCAAGTAAATATAAAGTTCACTTAGTAATGGGAGTAGTGGAGAGAGTTGGATTCTATCTCTGTAGCACAGTGTTATTTTTCGATTCATTTGGCCAGTGTCTTGGAAAACATCCCAAGCTACGACCACTGGCGTCAGAATCTCCGGTATGGTGTTCTGGAGCAAAATTGCCACTGTCTGTGTATGACACTGAAATTGGGAGAATAGGTGGCATTGTTTGTTGGGACAACAGAATGCCAGATCTAAGAACCCAATTATATGCCAAAGGTAACTATGCTATCATACATACTACTTAAAGAAACACTCTTGCTTAGTGTTTTCAACTTTTCAACCAAAATCACCATGACCATCCAACATAAGAAAAGGTTCCACTTATCTGCCGCAGCCATGGTCATGATTTCAAGTCCACTGGTTACTTTTATCACCTTTAGAATACTACGATTGTTTTCTTTAACATGGGACTCACTGGAATTTTAGTCCAAGAGTTCTTGGTTTCTGATCTTAGTTTCTTGCCCCTATATCATTAGGCATTGAAATATATTGTGCACCCACAGCTGAAGCAAGGGAGATTTGGCGCTCATCCATGACCCATATTGCCCTAGAAGGTGGCTGCTTTGTTCTATCTGCAAACCAGTTCTGCAGACGAAAAGACTATCCACTGCCACTGGAATGTGTTTCTGGAGATTCAAATGATGCGACATCCTTGGATATCATATGTGCTGGTGGGAGTGTTATTGTTTCCCCATCAGGAACCATATTGGCTGGACCTAATTACCAAGGAGAATCCCTTATCTCGGCTGATCTAGGTATGAACAATTTGTTTCAGAAACATGTAAATCACAGTTAGGATGATATGCAAGCAGCCATCTCTCTTTCTTCCTCACACACACACACACACACACACACACACAGTTGAGATGATATCTAAACTACTATTTGATGTTCTTAGATCTTGTAGAGATTGCTCGAGCAAAACTAGAATTTGGCGGAGTTGGGCTTGGGCACAACGCAGGGCCAAATGCTGTTGGTTGGAGGAGGACAAGCATACCGAATCCCGATTTGTTTGCTGCAACCGTGAAAACAGAAGTTTCTGATCATGCAAATGTGCTGTATGCATGACTCTGACTCTACCTTGTAGTGCCCCGACTCTGACTACTAATGTAGACTCTGCTTGAAAATAGCCACCTTAATCTACTAGAACTAGGAAGTATCTTGTAGTAAGCTTTTGAACTTAGTGACTGTTGTAGCCATATGAATATTTTTCTCCAGCTCATGCCTGCCTATTAGATTATATTGTACAGTTGATCAGATGTTGGTTAGATTAATTTGAAGTTGTAACATCTCACGATCTTTTTTGCTCTGAATTTTGGCAGCTCATGATCGAATCGGCCTCCGAAAGCTGTATCACAATCTAAATTCATCCAAACAAAAAAATAAACCATTTACATATTGGCATGAATTGTACAATGTGCAATGGCCTCCTACACCTCCATACATTATACATATTCCCGTGACCATTCCTCGATTTAAATAATCTCATAATATAATATGAACCAATATTCTAGACTGCATGATCCCCCCTTGCGTTGCATGTTTTTCGAATTAAATACTTTGTAAATCTAATCCATATTTGCATGAAATTGATTATAAAAACCCCTGGACGATTACATAGCGTTCAGAAATTCAATGGGTTTCTCATTTTCAGTCTACCCCTGGATATGCGCGTTTCATCTGTCACTGCACTATTATAATGCTGTTGGGTATTGGCTAATTATAAGTTTGTTGCCTCATCCTTAATAATCATACACAAAATTGATAAGTTACCCAAAAACCAAAAACAAATGGCAAATACATATAAGAGAAGAAGAAGAAAAACTGAAGGGCGAAAATTGAAAAGGAAATAACAAAAAGAGGAAGGAAAAAAAACACAAAAGCAAATATATAATATTTCTAGTATAAATTGAGACATGCATGATACACACTAGAAGCTTTTGTACAGGACAAGCTCGCTAGATTATCACAGCTTTCTTCGAAAAATCTACAACACAAGCATTTCAAGAGAGAATTGTCTAGCACAAAATGAGCAGAGATTGCTGCGACTTAGCAGCACCTGGTGATCACAAGCCAAAAGCATCGATGAGCCAAATCGTTTTCCACCAGCCTGGGCTATTACAAAACCACCGTGCCAAAACAAAAGGCTCTGACTATGGCAAGGCATCGGCAAAAAGAGAAATTTTCACCGTTTTGACCTTCTGCCATTCTGGCCTTCGCCTCTAGCTTCCCCTAGCCTAGACTTTGAACCATTGCCTTGCGCACTGGGAGGCCTATCTTGAAATGTACCGGTAGGATCCCGTGAAGGCCATGGCTGGCCCCATTGCCGTGTTGGACTAGCATGAACTCTAGCCGGTCCAAGCCTAGAACCAGACAACATTTGGTCCCTAAGACCCATTGATGATTTATACCCTTGCATTTCATCTCCGCGACCTTTTCCTTGCTCTTGTCTTTGCCTCTCCAGTTCAGGAAATCTCTCCCAATCTATCCCATCTCCTGAATTTTGGAGCTTTTCAGCTTGCATACCCCATTCCACTCCATCTGATACGCTTCTTTGCAAAGAAGTGCTTCTTCTTGGTGGCTTCCCAGATGTAGACTTCCTCCCTTTGACTTCTTCGACATCAAATGCAGCCCACCTTGGATCACGAGCAGCTCCAGAAGCATGAATCAAGTTGTAGCTTCTGTTGTTGTTGCCCATGCTTAACTCTATGGAATGAAGATCACTTTCAGCAGAATCCTCTTCACATTCTATTCCATCTTCAACTTCTCCTCCATCCTCATCTTTTTCATCATCCTGATGGGAACCAAGATGAGCTCTGCTTAGATACGCGGAAATTTCTTCATCATTCAGATGAGAAGAACCACGTCCCTTTTCTTTGGTTCTCTTACTTCCCATAAAAGCTTCAAGTTGACTCCTCAATATATCAACAGCTGCATTCTTCTCCTCAAGCTGATGTTTTGCCTCTGAGAGTTTCACTTGAGCTCTCTCTTCACGCAACACGTCTGCAAACTGCATCATCTCCCTTTCCTTCTCAACATCTTCCCGAACTTTTGAAGACTCCCTCTTCAATTCCACTGCTTCAGATTTATCTTCATCAATGTCCCTGGCTAATTCATCACATACTTGTTCCATTATCTCTCTAGTTCTCTTCTCACTCTCAAGTTCTTTCACCGCCTTAACAAGTGAGGCTTTTGTCTCTGCCAGTTCTTTCCCAAGTTTCTTATTCAAGCTTTCAGACCTTCTTCTCAGTTTCCTCTCTACCTCAAGTTCACCTGCAACAGCCTCAATAGCAGCCTCAACAACTTTGTGCTCTTTGCTTTTCCAAGCTGCCTTTTCTTCAGCAAAACACTTCATGAGATAATTGATCTCATTCTGGTCTGCGCGTTGTTCTTGGATAAGCTGATTGACCTGTAAACGAGCCCTCTCCAGCTCAGCATGTAAGGCTGAGATGAGGGCCATGCTTGAGGAAGGCCGATCTTCATTACCCCAAATGCGGTTGATAATTTTCAGTAGCTCTTTAGACGTGGTCAAAGCATTGCTAACATCCTTCAAATGAGTCTTGACTCCAACAGTGGAAGCAGTAGGAGTCTGGGCTCTAGATCTAGTCTCAACCTGTATAACAAAAAGATGAGAACAATACTATCATCTAATAATAATACCATCTGATACAATTTAATCAGAAACAAAAATCTCTAGTTATAACAACTTTGAAATGTTAAGAAAAGAGCAAGAGGAAAGCAAGGTCCTTTCCAAGAAGCAAGTAGATCATTGACCAATGTACCTCCATTAAGCTGCCATTGCGATGAGAATCCAACATTCCAGCATGGTGGTCTGTGAGCCTGAGCCTCTGTGAAATGGAGGGCGTCCTTCGATGGAAACTACCAGTTCCAGATCTCTCCGTCCTCTACAAAATGAGAATGCATAACAGGTAAAATTAAGGGCAATTTCTCCACCATGCCTAACTGATAGTGACAAATAACAGGTACAATCAGACTTGCATTGATCAGGGGAATGTATCACATCGTTTTAGAATGGGACACCTACAAAACTCCAAATTTAACAAAACCTAACAATCAACTGACTATCTAACCACAACATCAATTTCTCAATTCAATTCTATTAATTAATAGTTCAGAGAGAAAAAAAAACGCAAGCTTGCTCAAAAATTGTATGTTTGGTGAGACGTAAAAAACCCAAAGAGCAACTTAAAAACAGAAACTTTAAGCTAAACCCAACACACAAGTGACATAGCACAAAGTCTACAAACTACATTTTCCATCAGATTCCCGGAAATTCTCACCAACCAAACAAAACACGAAGCAAAGAGAAAACCCACCTCGGAAACAGGACTATGAGACGGATCGGAGAGATGGGGAGGCAGAGAACCCGAGTGCGCCGATCTCGCGATCCTTTCTCTCTCTCTGGCCTTACTATTCATAATCTCCATCTTCCTCAGCCTCCTCTCGTCCGACGACCCTTCCCTCACTCTCGGAGACGGCATGTCGTTCATTTCCCAGAGCGTGGCGGCGAGCTTCCTGGCAGACACTGGAGCTTGCTGCTTGGACCTGCCGGCGCCGTTCTGGGAGGAGGCGGCGTAGTTGGGGGAGTCCATGGCGCGCAATGCCGACGCGGTAGGTGACCTGGAGCTCATGAGCTTCCATGTGGGCACGGGCGTACTGGATCGGCCCCTCTTGCCCACCAGTATCGCCCTCTTGAATCTGTAGTTTTGGATGATCGAAGACGACGAAGAAGCTGACGACGAGCACCCTCGCTTTCTGATTTTGCCAGGGATCAGCAGGTCCATACCCAAGCCGTTGTTCTGCCTCGGCATTTTCACTTTTTCGAAAACCAAAAATCAAAATAAAAAAAGAAAACGGAAAAAAATTGAAGTTGGTAGATTTGGGTTCAGGGTGTGATGAAACGCACTGTCTGGTTCATGGTGGGAATGAGAGGAAAACGAGGAGTGAAACCCTAGAAACTTATAAGAGGAGAGAGAGAGAGAGAGAGAGGTTTGATGGCTCCCACTTAGCTCAAGTTCCAGATTTGATCAGTACAGAGACAGAGTGTTGAGCTTGTGCAGGGGACTTTCTCCTGTAAAGGGGCTAAAGAGGAAAGGGAAGGCGGAAGGCGCGGGAATGATTGGGTGAGGCCGAGAGTAGGTGAGACTGAAACCGCGGTGTGTAGTTATTGGGCGGCATTAATTGGGCTTTTCTTTTCCTGGGTTTTAATGTTTCGACCAATCGTGTGGCTGTGGTTTCGCTCTACTTGTTTTAAATTTGAAGTGTATTTATTAGCGAAAATTAGGTGGATTTTTTGGATTTTAAGCTTTGGAGTTCCTTCAACAACAACCAGAAAAGAAAAAAAAAAAAAAACTTTGGGGTTCCTAGAGTTTGAATAAATAAATAAATCCAGCAAGCACTTTCCACTTGGATAAAAATCCGTCCACTTTGGTTGTTTTAGGAAAAAAGTTAAGAAAAATATTTCTTTATCTATGCATAATCAAACATTCGAATTTGAGACTTCTTCTATTATTAGTAAAAAAAAATCATTAGACCAAAGAGTAATAAGACAACAGTGCATTGGCCTCGAGTTGAGTTAGGGCGTAATTTTATTCTCTAGAATCTTTGTTAAGAGATGTTTATCTCATCTAACATTCCAAAGGAGGTCAAGTAAATACAATTTAGAGGCAAAAAATAGTACCAAATCAGCAATCAGTGTAAAAAAAAAAAAAAAAATTGGTGTTTCAGATGAATTTTTTTGTTTGTTTGACTGGAAGATTGTTGTTTAGAATTTGATTGCTTGCCATCGAATTTTAACATAATTATTGCAATTTTCAAGGCTGAATTTGACATGAAGCGTAGCGCAACTTTAAATAATGACTCAAGTGCAATGATTTTCAATTGTGTGCAATTCAAATTTCACCCCACTTCTACCAGTTTCACCTTTTCAAACAAATAATTTTTTGGTATACAATAAGGGAAAGGTAAAGATTCCTCCTTCGATCACTGGAGACCTTCAAACTTTGCCGGTCAATTATATATATATATATTGGTTGGAGACTTGAAGTGAAGAAACAATACTATTGTTTTGGTAATAAAAAGAATACTATATTTGTTAGGCCATTCTAGGATGTCAATGAGCTGCTTTGGTATGGTTAGGTTAGGATTCTTTTCGATTTCAGCTAAACCCATAATATATATAATATACGTTTCATTTGACTAGTGAGTTTAAAATGAGAATTATAAGTTTCATTTGACTAGTGAGTTTAAAGAATTTTATACTTGATTTTGTTTGCTAATGTTCCCTCCAAGAATTTACTCTTTGAAGATTTATATAGGACGGTCGTTTGATAATCATTTTAATTTTAATTTTTAGTTTTTTATTTTTTATGTTAGAGTATAAAGGAAAATAAGAATGAGAATGGGAGTGAGGATCAATTGAGTGATTTTTGCATGTTCCGAGTACACCACGTGGCTAATGTACCATCCAATATACATGAAACGTGTGGAAATATTGTCTAATACACATAGGACATAAAAATAAAATATTTCCATATGTCTTATGTGTATTGGATGGTACACCAGCCACATAGTATATTCGGAACATACAAATATTTCTCTAAATTGAGATAGAGAGGGGAGGATGGGAGAAGGAGTAACAAAAGTGAAAACAATTTCAAATAAATTTTAGTTTTTAGTTTTTGTTTTCACTTTTATTACTCATCCTCTCATTATTTTCCCTCGTCTTCCCTCTCAATCACTTCACTCTTATTCTCACTTCCATTCTCCCTATTTTCTCTCTATACTCTAACTCTACTACAAAAACTAAAAACTAAAATTGAAATGGACATCAAACGGGTCCATAAGTTTCGTAATTTTTTTTTGGGCTTCAGCCTTCCTTTTTATCAAACAGAAGAATTGTCTTTTATATTAAGGCTCGAAAGAAAATTAAATATCTAAGTGATTTTAAGGTTGTGATAACATTTTATCAAGTCTAATAGTTATTCTATTCCTAATATTAAAATAAATCTCAAGTACGAATTCCCTTATTCTCGTTGATTTATATAAAACCTTGGGCACTCATTCATCTTGTACTCTCTATGTGTCACGTGGAACATTTGACGTTGGTGAAAATCAAAGCCTTCATTCAGTGTTTTTTTTTTTTCTGTGGCTATAATCTTAAAGGCTATATACCCCTACGCCATACCATATGCCCTGTAAATATAGTATGTAAAGGTTGAATTGGATTTTACACACCAGTGCCATAAACATAGACTTTTATGAGGTACTTGTCCATAATTTTCCTTGCTTCAAAATGGTGCTGATGTTGCTCCTCTTATTTTGCCCTTGCACTCAAGATACAGGCTTTTGTCAACAATGGGACTCTTTTATTTATAACCTAATTGATGCTAAGAATAAGAGGTTCAAAACCAGCTACATCCCATGTGGTTTCTTTTTCTAAAGACCTAGGAAGTCCCTTTGATTGATGTGTTCAAGGAGCTAAAGAGAGGAGAAAAAAAAGGATTTAAGGACAACTCACATGCATAGGTTTCTGTTTCTGTTTCTGTTTGGTGGTTGGTTCCTTTTTAAACTTGTTTGTGATTAAACTGGAACCTTTGTTGGCCCACGAAGAAAAATATAATTTTTACATGAACTTTTCTTTTACAAAGTTTGTCATAAACCCAATATTTTTTATCTACTTGTAATAGTCTAAACTACTCGTATTTATAAAAAAGATAGAACTCATGTATAAAGGAGAAGACACACTAACCCACAACAGCAATTTTGTCATATATTTAACATTATGTCAAATGACATAATGTGTCAACTAGTAACATCGTGTGTGGTCATGTAATTTATAATAAATTTCCGTGACAACCCCGAAAAATCTTTTTTTTTTTTTTTTTACTAATATACAAAAGCCACCATGCCAGTTTGGGAAAGAACAAAAAAGTGTTTTTTGGTCAAACGGAAAAAAAAAAAGAAAAAAAAAAGAGTTAAATGCAAACTCTTTGTAAGTTTAATATCACTATCAAACGAGAAATTCTTGACAAGAATGGCAGGCAGGCAGTGAACACAGCGATAGGGACGAGCATTTTGTACGGGAATGACTAGGCACTTCCATGTCCATCCAATTTTTTGTGTCTAAGAGTAAGAGGCTAGCTAATCCGAATAAAAACAAAGAGGAAAAGCTGGTTCCAACTGAATTTCGGACGGCAACAAGCCAATCTATCACGGCACAGTCACTGAAAATGGACAACTGAATTTTAATATTCATTTTATATATACATAGTAAAAGACAAAAATGATGAAACATTTAAAATACCCAAAAATGTTCTTAATTAATTCAAACATTAAAAATTAAAATTATTAATTAAATGAGAGAGCATGTTTTTATTCTTTTTGCCCTTTTTATCTATCTTGTTATCCTAATATACTAATATGAAAGAGCATGTTCTTATTCTTTTTGCTCTTTTTGTCTGTTTTTCTCAAAAATTTAGATTTAAACTTAAATTTAAGCAAAATGATAGGGAAATAAAAGGAGATATTATGAATCCTATAAAGAATTCTAACTCAAGTGATTAAGATCATTTATTCATGTACTTGATGTCTGATGTTCGATTCCTCACATACAGTAGGACGAATCATACTATCTATCACCCACCACACCACACCCCATATCAAAACTTAAAACGGACTTAATCACAGCAGGTAAACCCCATCTCCATGAATTACATGTGCTTTACTTCTCTACCCACCACTCTATTTTCCTTCTATTTGTGAGTCTCATTTCCAGAAAAAAGTAGTCAATTTTCCCAACAAAAAGGAAATCAAACTTTCCATTTTCATGATTTTGTTTTTGTCCATGACAGCCCAACTCCTTTGAATCTATCCTATAAACCTTCTGGACTTTGAATCTATCCTATAAACCTTCTGGACTTTGGAATCTCTCTCTCTCTCTGTCTCTCTTTCTCGGAGTTGCCAAGGCTTCTCACACTCTAAAATTCCAATTCTCTGTGCACAAAACAGAACCCACAAAAATGAAGATAACAAAATCATCCATGTCCCCATTTCTCTGTTTTTCTTTCTTCTTTGTGCTGCAGTTTCCTCTTATTTCATTTTCCAAAACCACACTTGCTGGTGCCAGGTTTCCATCTTCACTCATTACCCCTGAAAAGGTCTCTGCTTCTGCTCAAAACAAACTTTACAGAACCAAATACTTCACCCAAATACTTGACCATTTCAATTTCTACCCCAAAAGCTACCAAACTTTCCAGCAAAGGTATTTGATCAGTGATACATTCTGGGGAGGAGCCAAGAACAATGCTCCAATCTTTGTCTACACAGGGAATGAAGGAAACATAGAATGGTTTGCACAAAACGTAGGTTTTCTCTATGAGACAGCCCCCCATTTCAAAGCCCTTGTAGTTTTCATTGAGGTAAAATTTTGATCCCCAAATCAGATTCGAGATGATTTTGTTATGTTGTTGCACTGTCAATCTAGTACCTGATTAAGCAGGTAACACACCAGACTGTCTGGTAAAAGAAGGTTTGTATGCAATTTGAAAGCATATATATAAGATGATCAAATTTGCAGCATAGGTTCTATGGGAAGTCTATACCTTATGGGGGCAAGAAGAGCGTGGCTTATAGCAATGCAACTACACTTGGACATCTGAGCTCAACACAGGCATTGGCAGATTATGCTTCCTTAATTACTGATTTGAAGAAAAATTTATCAGCAACTGACTCTCCTGTGGTGGTCTTTGGAGGTTCCTATGGAGGAAGTATGTGATGAATACGTTTGATTGAACAGCTGGCTTGATTTGTTGTTGTCTTGTGATTTGTCGGGCGATCAAATTAATTTGAGTTTAAAATGCAGTGCTGGCAGCATGGTTTAGGTTGAAGTATCCTCACGTTACAATCGGAGCCTTGGCATCATCTGCACCTCTTCTCAATTTCGAGAATATAACGTCTCCATATAGCTTCCGTAACATCGTCACTCAAGACTTTAAGGTGTTCTCTCTCTCTCTCTCTCTCTCTCTCTCTCTCTCTCTCTCTTTTATACATATAGACTATGATTGCTAGAAATTAAAAAAACACTTAAATATCTTATCTATAAATGGTCCAATCCAATATTAATGGGCAATGCACGTCTCACACACATACCTATATTATTACTGTTCTGATAAAGTACTGTTATTATTGGGAGCATGTTTAAGATTTTTAATTACAGTATGCAAAGAACTTTTCTGAATAATTATGTTATTGTTTGCATGTGTATTAGAGTGTGAGTGAAAACTGTTACAAAGTGATCAAGGGCTCATGGGACCAGATCGAAAACACAGCAAACCAACCTGGAGGGCTTGAGCTACTACGAAAATCATTTAAGTTATGCAAGTATGACCACAACCCAACTCATAAGGCCTGGCATAATGTTAAAACTAGGCTTTTTTCTCCTCTCCTTTTGTCGTAAGACGTCTTTCAATTTTGAAAAGAGAAGTATCGATAAATTAACGGCTAGTTTAGTTTATTAATTACAAATTATTAAAGTTTGTTTTATTTCTTTCAGAAATAGCGTAGAGTATCTTGAAGATTGGCTTTCCACTGCATACGCTTACACGGCAATGACGGATTATCCTACTCCCTCAAATTTCTTGAGTCCCTTGCCAGCATTTCCAGTGAAAAAGGTCAAAGAAAAGAAAATAATAAAAATTTATTTTATTTTTTATATTTTTAGTTCATGAAGGTGCAAAATAGTAATTTGACTTTATTGGGGTGCAGATGTGTGAGGCAATAGATGATCCGGCGACTGATCGA